>NW_024828065.1:0-1492 GCF_019175285.1 Sceloporus undulatus
GGAGTCTCCTTCCTTCAGGCTTAGTCCTGATGGAGCTGGACTTGCCTCAAACTACTGATCAAAGAACAGTTGGGAAACTTTAGAAATGGGTTAGAATGTTGTTTTAATTCACTTTGGATGGTTCATGGTATTCTTCAACTCTAGGACACTTGAATCCCTTGCTCTGGGTCCTGTTCACTGGAGCTGCAGAAAACAAACTTGTTCCATCTTCAATATGACATCCTTTCAAATATTTAAACATGGCCATCATATCACCTCTTAAACTTCTCTTCTCCAGACCAAACACACCCAGCTCCCTAAGTCACTTCTCATAGGCCATTTTAGTCACCCTCCTCTGGACTGTTCAAGCTTGTCAAAAAAAGCACCAAAAGTTTTTTCGTAAACCGAAAAAACATTCGTAACCCGAAACAATAATTCCCTATGGGATTTTTTCGTATCCCGAAAATTTCGTAACCTGGGTATTTCGTATCCCGAGGTACCACTGTATCCTTTTTGGATTATGGTGCCCAGTAGTGGACACAGTAATCCAGATGACTTCTGCCCAAAGTAAATTAGTGTGGTATTATTATTTCCCTCGGTGCTGCTCTTGATGCAGCCTAGAATTATATTGTCTTTTGAAATTTTCCGCATCACACTATTGACTCATGTTTAACTTGGAGCCTACTAGGACTCCTAGATCTTTTTCATGTGTACTGTTGTCAAGCCAGGTGGCAACCATTTTATATCTCTGCATTTCATTTTTTTCTACCTAAGTGTCGTATTTTACATTTCTTCCCACTGAAATTCATTTTGTTAGTTTTGGCCCAAGTCATTTTGAATTTTGATCCTGTCCTCTGTGTCTTGCAGTATCATTGGTTCCCACATGGACCAAAAGGAAGGGGTATTGGTCAGTAGGCTTGGCCAGTCTTGTCAGCCTCTCTGTCACATCACAGATCTTTGCCCCAGGGAGACAACACACCTCCACTGCTTCGGTAGCCCTCAGCACTTTTCTGTGTTGCACTTTTGCTTGGTTGAAAAAAATCCCTGGAAAGGCTGTGAGAGGAGTTATATAGAGCTACGTTCTTAGCTCCACCCCCTAGTGACTTGCAGATGTGACTCACAGAAGTTCCACCCCCTCAGCAACAATTAACAAATTCAAACATTCACCCACTCAAAATGGCTGCCCAAAAACTGCTCTCCTTCTCCTCTCTGGCAGGGACTCTTCCACTTTACCAAGCATCATTGTCTTATCCAGTAAGTCATAACATCTGATGAAATTTCCAAAGTATGACATCCTCAATTTGGTCATCTTCATTTCTAGTGAGAGTTTATATTTGATTTGCTATAAGACTTATTCATTAATCTATTTAGTAGTCCAATGTATCTGTAACATTCTTCTCTGTCACCACATTTTAGAAGTGTTTTCTTCCTGTGAACTTTGTCCACTGCCCAGCTTTCATACCCATACATAGAAATCAGAAATACTATGGCTTGGATTATTCTGACTTTTTTT
>NW_024828066.1:0-1492 GCF_019175285.1 Sceloporus undulatus
TCGATTTAAAAAACCAGATGGGAACGAAGAATAAAAGCGATTCGGAACGCGGGATAAGACCAGGGTTATTTTGAATCGGATCTATTAAAAACGTTGTATTTTAAATCGTTTCAAATCTTAAGTGAGAACACCCTCTAAGATGCCTCGCAGGAATTTTCATGGGCACAACAGCAAACAGTTCTTGCCTCTGGGAAAAGTTGAGGTTTGGATGGCTTGCTAATTTTGCCAGATCTGTACCTCCTCTTTGCCCCCACCGTACTAAGTTCCTTCACCTCTCCTCTCTGGTATTTTCCCACTAGTGTGATAATGGGGAACATGTGACCCTCCAAATTTTATGAAACTTAAGTTTCCATCATGCTCCACCATGGGCTATGCTAGTGAGGATTTATGGAAGTTGCTCTCCAAGAGAAAGCACGCATGGTGTAATGGTTTGAGCATTAGACTACAACTCTGAAGATCAGAGTTTGAATATCTTCTCAGTCATGGAAGCCCACTGGGAGACTGTGGGTAACAGACACACTGACAGCCCCAAAAAACTCCATGATAAAACCACACCTTAGGATTGCCATAGGTCAGAAATAACTTGAGGGCACACAACAATAGCTCTCCAAGAACATCTGGAGGGCCATATGTTTCCCCACCAGCTCTGACAGAAAAGACAGTGGATTTTTCAAATATTACTCACACAAAGGCTCTTTACATTACTATTCTAACTAGTCTTATTCACTACCAGGGCCATCCTTAACATTAGGTAGACTGAGACTAGCAGTGGGTGCTGTCATGAGGCAACAAGCAGCAGCATTTTGGCAAGGAGAGCTGTGTGTGCCATATGCCTAGTCTCTCACCCAGAGGTGTAGTTAATGGCTGGGGGCCAAAATGCTCTCCCAATAAGAATTCTATTATTATTCTATTTGCCATGCTTGTATTCCCTTAGTAATTTTGCCTGCACTTTTTCTATGGCCTAAACTGTATTTCCAAATGCTCAAGCTGAGTTTTAGGTGACTGCAATATTACAAATTTGGAAAGTTACGGAAAATTTCTTGGGCGGCGGTGGATTTTTATTTGAAGTGGCATTGTCTTTATTTTGCTCTAGCTGTCTCTCTTTTACCCAACTTCTTCCCACTACATATCTCCCTTTTTTCTTCTACCTCCCTTTAACCCTTCTCCTTTGATCCTTCTTCCATCCTACCCTACCATTCTCTTTAAACTTTCATGGACAGCCTGTCCTATGTATCCATTTTCATTCCTTTTTGTCCTCTCCCCAACCCATCTGCATCTCCTTATCTTCTACATCCTTGTACCTTCTCACTTTCCCAGTACCTTCTCTCATTCACTTTATCCTTCTCTCAACTTGCTTTCTTCCTTTTCTTCCTACCCTGTCCTTCTGATTCTTATCCTTTCCCCTCTGTTCTGTCCCTCTTCTTACTAACTTCTCCCATGACCTTTAGTCTTGATATTTCTCTCCCCTTTCCCTTCTCTTTCTTCCCTATAC
>NW_024828067.1:0-1492 GCF_019175285.1 Sceloporus undulatus
TTACACAATGATACCTCTAAAGATCTACTGATAAATGGGGGGGGGGGGGAAGGAGGGGGAGATATGATTAAAACAACATTAATTTAAAAACATATAAATAAAAAGGCCTTTACCTGCCAGCTGGAGCAGGGGGTATGGAAGAGAGTTTCTGAGAACTGCTGTTGAAAAAGCCCTCTTGTGTGTCCTTACCAGACATGCCTGTGACAATGGTAGGACTAAGAGAAAACCCTCATCTGAGGCTCTTTTCAAACTTCTTGCTTCATTTGTTAAATATCTCAGGCCTGTTATACTGGGGCGGGAAACATATGTCCCTCTGGATGTTTTGGCCTATCCCTCCAGTCAGCTCTACCCATTATGGCCAATAGAAAGGGAATGTGGAAGTTGCAATCAAAAACATCCAGAGGTACAAGGATTTTCGACTTTTTTATTACCCAGTAGTCAGTAGATTTAAGATTTTGACTGAATGCTGTATCCTTTCCTCCCCTCCTTTTCAGAGTTTCACCTTCTCTGACATCCGGGTGGAAACTCCTTTGTTGCTGGTGGTGAATGGCAAGGTCCAGGGATCCCAGAGCCAGGCTGCTGCCACAGTGGCATACCAGGCACAGAGTGAATGAAGATGGGAAGCAGAAGGCAACGTGGGGACTGCTCCTTCTTTCCAGAGGTGTTTGGCCTTGTAGCTGTCTCTGCTATCTCTCAGAAAATCTAAACATTTAATGTCCAAGGGAAGTTGAACCAGGTTTTTTGGGTGTTTTTTTTAAAATAACATCTGAAGGCATTAGGTGATGGAGAAGCAGAGAAGGGATTACAGGAGGCGTACCCCCAGTTAATCTTATTTGGTTCCATCTCAATTCCACTGCCATAGGAATTGACATGTGCCTTAATCTATTACTATAATAAAATTAGGCTTGGACTGGAAAAACCAGGAGGCTGCGCAGTTAAGTCCATGTTGCTTCTCTTTTCTCAAATCCCTCTCACTAAGGCAGCTTTATCTTTGTTCTTGGGAAGGATAACCCTTTGGACCATTTTATTTGAACTTAGGCACTCAGTCTCCTTGGCTCTTCTCTTTGTTTGGATTTTGGTGTGTGAGTTTTTTTTTAAAAAAAATCTCATTGAATTGAATCCAGACTTAGTTATAATTACAGCAATTTCACTGAAGCCAGTAGCATATAAGTTAATCATGACTTAAATCCCAGTGATTGCAGTATGCTGTTAGTATGGACTAACTCTGGATCCAATTTGTTGTATTTTATTTTGTGTATATAGGAGATAATAACATCCATATTTATTTGGTAAAATTCTGAGTTTCTGTAATTTTATATATAATTTTTCAGATTTTTGGTCATTTTCCCAGTTAATTTCCCCAGTTAATAAAATGTATATTGTTTACCAATCAAGTGTGCATTGTTTCTAAATATGTAGTCCTTATCAGAAGTACCACAAAAAAACCGTTACAGTGTCCCAACTCAAAGCAGCTGAAAATATATTTTATTTC
>NW_024828068.1:0-1492 GCF_019175285.1 Sceloporus undulatus
CATCATTTAAACAGCATACCTCCAAAGAGACCCGAAGTAGCGTTATTTTGGCAGTCTGTAACAGGTCCCACTGAAATCAAGTTAGTTTTTAGGCTACAGTTCACCAGTGGCCACAATGGCTGGGGGACTGAACAGTTATACAAAAAATAACTTTCCAAAGTTGTCTGTGTTTGATGTGCTACTATTACAAACCATTGGTTTCAATGGAATTTAAACACAATTCATTTTCTTGTGTTATTGTGTTGTTGCTGTTGTGTGCCTTCAAGTACAAGTAGTTTTCAAATTATTGTGACCCTAATGTGACCCTATTATAGGGCTTTTCTGGGACTATGTGACCCCCCAGTGGATTTCCATGGCTGAGCAGAGAATCAAACCCTGGACTCCAGGGCCATAATCCAATGCTCAAACCACTATACTAGACTGCTCTTTTTTCTTTTACTCATGACTAAATATTCTTCATGGTTATGTTGAGAAATAAAACCTCCTTGGCTCTTAGTACATTTAGTATATTGCTGTAATTTTATTTCCTGAAAGCACATTCAGGCCCACAGGGCAGCTTGAAATCTACTCTTACAACTTTCGTTATGTTAATAATGGTTTCCATGCTGCAGCAGCTGGTTATTTTAGTGTAGCAGGCAGCTTTACAAAAGGCTGAAGATCAGGTGTACCTTCGATCACCCCACCAAGCTGAGCAACATTCATAGAGGGAAATGTCTGCGCCAGCAAAAATCCAAAGGTGAAAGATGCCCATATGTTTGTGATTGTGGTTTAGATTTCCAGCAGTACTGAAAGAGAATTAGGAGCTTACTTCCCATTTTCACATGTAGGTTAGAGACTTAAGGTACTTTCTAACAGCTATGAATAGAATGATCCAGGAAAAACTCTGCTGAAAAGAGTTGCCAACTTTTCAACATTTCTGTCCTTGTGCCTCTCTGATAAACAACTTGATGTGCAAACTGCAGCAGGTGATTCGCCTGCTGGTCAAGACAGATGGGTTTTTTCTTTGTTTTGTTTTTGGTTAGTTGACAGGTTCAGTGCAAGCCCTACTGGAGAAGACTAGCTTGTTCCAAACCGCTGATGCAAACAGTTAATATCTCCCCCTGCCCACCCATCACACCTTACAAAAATCTCGTGCTACCACATCTTGTAGCCTGAAAACCTGCCCCTGTAATCTCAGTTATGTGTTGACAGACAGGGAATGGTTATGGAGTTGTGTTGGGTCTCCCAATTTCAGTGCATGTTGGCCGATTTTTTAGTATCCAACAAACATTTTTGACTTCCTGGGGTAGAGTAACTTGTCTCTTGACCTTTTACCCTGGTCAGAGTACACAATACTTAAAGCTGACTATTTTGGCACATGTTGCAAACCAGCCAACTTCTCCTGCCTAGCAGCAAAATAAATTAAATATCTTCATAATGTGTTGCCCTTTCACAACACCACAAACCTACCACCTTTGTCCAATGGCAGGGCCAGCTCTGCTGATAATAATAA
>NW_024828069.1:0-1492 GCF_019175285.1 Sceloporus undulatus
ATTCGTCAAATACTCTGCTATACTCTGACACATATTGCATGGACATGCATGGCATATTTATTATGCAGATTGCATGTATATTTGGTTGTGCATTCAGTCGTGCATCAACACAATCACTGGCTGCATCTGCACTGCAGAAATAATGCAGTTTAACATTGCTTTTAACTGCCATGGCTCAATGCTATTGATTTCTCGGATTTGTAGTTTTGTGAGATATTTAACCTGTGCTGTCAGAGAGCTCTGGTACCACAGCAAACTACAAACCCCAGGATTCCATAGTATTGTGCCATGGCAGTTAAAGCAGTGTCAAACTGCATTATTTTTGCAGTTCAGATGGAGCCACTAATAAGGTGGCATTGCACAACTGCCATATCACTCCATGAACATTACATTACACTGTCTCCTCGTGGTGGGGTCTTGGCCATTTTGTCTGAAGCAACAGGGTTCTCTCATCCTAATTCTGAAGGATGATGTGCCTCCTCCTTTCCTCACTATGTTTGTTTTTTTTTTTTTTTGCAAAGCTGTTTCCTGCTTTTCTTAGTTATAAGAAGCCTGCTCTTACCCCGACAGGACACATGTCACCATTCTTGTTGTGGGAGAAAATGCAAACTTTCTAAGTGTGCAGCCTAGGCTCTCCCTTTGGGAACTAGAAAAGGGTGTGGAGTCATATTTCACACAAGATGGGTTTCAGAGCATGAGCAGCCCCATGTTTGTCATGTGGTTTATGAACAATATTTATTTTTCTAAAGAATTGCTTAGGCACATCTATCCCTCCTCTCAAAAAGATCACAGAGCATGAACCAAGAGAAGGGAATGTGATATTAACTGAAAGACTTGTCAGATTGCACTGTGGTTATACATTTGTTTTCCAGATCTTTCCCTCCCCTTTGTCATAATTGACAAAGCAGATTTAATCCATCAAGTTGTATATTTCTTTATTTGCTTAACAGATGCTCTTCCCTTGCATTCTAGTGGCGTAGTATAGATTCCACCCAGACTGCTTTGGAAAGAATGAGTATAAGAAACATGAGTGTAAGTTGTAAGTGCAGTTAATATAGAAGGCCAGAAAAGCCATACACCAGAAGACATCCAGGAGAAGGCTGCTTCTACGTGGCAGAATTAATGCAGTTTACTTTAACTGTCATGGCTCCATTCTATGTAATCCTGGGATTTATAGTTCATTGTGGCACCAAAAATCTCTGACACAGAAGGTTAAATATTTCACAAAACTACAAATCCCAGAATTGCATAGCATTGAGCCATGGCAGTTAAAACGATGTCAGACTGCATTAATTCTGTAGTGTCAATGCAACCACTGTGTTATTCACAACCCAAATTGTGGCCATAGGAAGGAAATGCTGAAAGGACAGCCAGTACAGTGAGGAAGCATCTGAAAAATAGGCTTGATCAGGTCAGATAGTTCTTTTTGACTTCTATAAAATCTTCTAGGTCAACTTTGGATATTGGTCTGAGAAGTATAGAGAAGAAAGTC
>NW_024828070.1:0-1492 GCF_019175285.1 Sceloporus undulatus
CTGCAGGACAAAACTCAGCCCAAAATGTAGGATATTTAAGAAAAATGGAGGACCTTAAATGTCCTACATTTTGGGCTGAGTTTTGTCCTGCAGGTGTCCTACAGTTTGGTCTCGAATTTGTCCTACATTAGCATTGCATATTTAACTCAGACTTCATATCCTTGCATATTCAGTCTTTTTCATTTATCCTAGTAGGCTCTTTTTCTTTCTCCCCCCTCCCTCATGTTAGACAGATAAGTTGTTGTTGTTGTTGTTGTTGTTGTTGTGTCAAGTCATTTCCCATTTATGGCAAACCTACTGCCATAATAGGTTTTGGCAAGATTTGTTCAGTAGGTTTTCATGGCCCAACAGGGATTCAAACCTTGGTCTCCGGAGTCATAATCCGATCCTCAAACCACTACACCACACTTCAGATATCCCTACTCAAAGATTTTTGTTCACAGTTGCAACTGAGCTGACCAGATTCACACTTCTCAACTGATAAGTGGATCAGGATACAGTTATATTTCTGATTCAGCACATATTCAGATTTTGCAAATGTTGTCTTCAGAGCTAGATATTTGAAGGGTCGTGGTCAGGGGACAGTAATGACCACAAAGTGGCAGTGATGGCAGAAGCTTTTATATGTGCTGACCTCCTGTCTCAGAAACAAAGCTTATACATAGTTTTTGTGGGGTTTTGGGGCTATGTGGCTGTGTGCTGGAAGAGTTTGTTCCTGACATTTCATCAGCATCTATGGCTGGCATCTTCAGAGAATGATGGCATGGGAGTGAGTGGGGTATATATATACTGTGACCCTTGGTTGAGAGCATGTGATTTACATGTTAATCTCTGTGTTGGTCTGTCATTGAATGGCAAGGCTTCAGGGTGTCTATTTAATTAATGATTCATTATCTGCTGGAAAATCCTACTGATCCTGGGTGGTTTTTATTTGCATGGTTTGGGTCTTGATTTTGGTGTTTTTCAGGATTGGGAGCCACACTTTATTTACTTTAAGGGTTTCTTCTTTCCTGTTGAAGTTGCCCAGATGTTTATGGATTTCAGTGGCTTCTCTGTGCATTCTGACCTGATAGTTGTTGGCATGATCCAGAATTTCAGTGTTTTCAAATAGCATTTTGTGCCCCAGATGGTTTATAATGTGTTCTGCTACTGCTGATTTTTCTGGCTGACCCAGTCTGCAGTGTGTCCATGTAGTTGTGGACCAGTTTACATAGGAACCACCAAATGCAGTGTTGAAACAAGAATCAAGGAACACGAGAGACAGTATGGCTACTGGTCAACCAGATTGGGAAATTCTGGGAACTGTAGCCAAAAAAGCAATGTTTTCAAGTGCTGATCAGAGCATCTTGCACTATCAATGCCCTTCCCAAATTTAAACATACCAACCCTGTCTCTTCCTAATTTTTCTTCTTTGGGCTCAATATATGCATCCATTCTTCTTTCAATCTTTCTTCACAGGGTTTGTCTTCAGATTTATCTTCCTCTCAGTTAT
>NW_024828071.1:0-1492 GCF_019175285.1 Sceloporus undulatus
TCTGTATCCCGCCATAATCTCTGGTGAATCAGTAGGAGGTTGTTCTGATGCCTGAATTGAAAGCTGCTCCCAGCAACCCTATGCCTTATGTATACTAACTACTCTACTATGCCTCTTCTTATGCTAATCTGTCTTTGAACATAGAAAGGTGATGCAAAGTAAGTCAGCCTCCATGCTGATGTACAAATACAGATGTATATGACCTGCATAACAACCTGCCAGGAAATAATGAAATTCTTTTAATTTCAGTTTAGCCTTTGGAGATAAAAGTTAATATGGGACTTAACAGTTGAAATATGTATTCTCTACTGTACTAAGATCTGGGGCCTTTTTATCTTGTATGTATATCTCTGAATGCTACAGAGTTAGTTGGTGAAAGTTTGTTCTTGTTAACTGCCTTTGATTTGATTTTGACTCATGATGCCTCTGCGAGTGAGACATCTCCAATATCCAATGTCTCCCACTGCTCTACTCAGTTCCTGCAGGCTCATGCCTGTGGTCTCTTTGATTGAGTCCAACCCTCTCTTTCTACTGGTCTCTACCTCTTAACATTGTGTTGTTCAAAGTTTTTCACCACTTGGGTGAAAAGCACAAGCAAGTGCTTCAAGGAAGTAAAATGGAGAGGTAGATCTGCAGTTGTCAGTAGATTATCGTAAATAAAAGGGTGGAAAAATAAAAGAAAAATCCAGTATCCCACATTCTTTTTTGTGAAGAAAATGACATGGTAATCTGCCATCAGCCATAACTATTTGGTGGCTAGTGTCCTCCTACTAATATAACTTTCTTAAAACTACTCATACATTTTCCAACTATGGAGTTTATAACACTAGGAAGATCCTGCTGAAAAATGGGATTTATACTAGATTCGATTAAAAAAAACGCAAATGCAGGAAGTGTATCACACATAATGACCCCCAAAGTGAAATACAGTGGGCCCTTCTCTTATGCAGGGGATCCATTCCGAACCTCCCGCATAAGGGGAATTTCACGTATGCTCAAGCCCCATTTAAATGAATGGGGCTTGTGCACGTGCCGGCATGGCGTGGCGGCAGCACACGCACCATGGGTGCACACGCCATTATCTCTTCTGGGGCATGCTCAGCTTCTTCCAGAGCAGCTTTAAGCATATGCTGAAAGCCGCGTAAGGCATGTATAACACGGACGCACTGTAACGCGAAGTTAAACTGGAGGTAAAGCAGAGAAAAATAGCAGCTTTTTACTTTGGGGAAGTTCCAAAAGTTCTGTTTTACCTAGAAATTGACAAAATGGTTGAATGATGCCAGACGTGATTTGTAGGTGTGTAGGCAGAATAGATGATCGAAAACAAATAAGAAGTCCAAGAGAAAAGAGAAAGCACACAGTGTGAAATGCGTAATAAATGGTGCACAACCACAATGCACAATATGCAATTCACAACTGAAGTTCAGAAGGGCTCTAACTCTGGCACATTTCAATGTGTTGCCCACAGCCATGTTGGAAGGTAGATTTAAAA
>NW_024828072.1:0-696 GCF_019175285.1 Sceloporus undulatus
CCCCCCTTTTGAGTTGATGGGGTGCGAACTCCATGGAAGTCATTTTGCAGCAACCAAAGAGAGCCGAGGAGAAGGGGGAAAAGTGGAAGCAGGAGAGAGAAACCGGGAAATTTTTAAAGCCCCTGAAAAAATGGGGTGACCGAGGATTAACCAGGACTTTCTCTGCCAAACTGGGACAATATGTTCTCCACTTGCTTTCATGAGCTGGTCTAGCAGTGACACAAATGAAACTAATAGTCAGGATGGCTACTCACCAAAGAGTTGTACTTCGACAGCCTCTTTCTCTTGGAGCCCAACTCCCTCTGCTTGTCCTCTGTGTTGGCCATCAAGTGGGCAGGGGTCCTGGTGGCCCTGCACTTGGGTCTCTTCCAACAAAATATGCCCCAAAGCTGTGTACAAGGAGCCCAAGATGAGGTTCCTGAGAAAAGAGATTAGGGTTAGGCTTGGTTTGTCAAGAAACCCTGCAGCACTCAAAGACACAGAGAAGAACATGCTGCTATTGAAATACACAGGTGACATATGCCTCCTTTGGGCCAATGCAGAGATGGGTATCCCCTTCCTCCCTCTTCACCAAACAAAGCCCCCTGGACCTAGCACAGATTCACTGCAGCTCCCCTACACAACAGATACTCCATGTTAAAACGCTTTTGACGTTGCTATGTTACGCAACACGTGAGACAACACGTTAACGTATGG
>NW_024828072.1:796-1492 GCF_019175285.1 Sceloporus undulatus
CCCCCCTTTTGAGTTGATGGGGTGCGAACTCCATGGAAGTCATTTTGCAGCAACCAAAGAGAGCCGAGGAGAAGGGGGAAAAGTGGAAGCAGGAGAGAGAAACCGGGAAATTTTTAAAGCCCCTGAAAAAATGGGGTGACCGAGGATTAACCAGGACTTTCTCTGCCAAACTGGGACAATATGTTCTCCACTTGCTTTCATGAGCTGGTCTAGCAGTGACACAAATGAAACTAATAGTCAGGATGGCTACTCACCAAAGAGTTGTACTTCGACAGCCTCTTTCTCTTGGAGCCCAACTCCCTCTGCTTGTCCTCTGTGTTGGCCATCAAGTGGGCAGGGGTCCTGGTGGCCCTGCACTTGGGTCTCTTCCAACAAAATATGCCCCAAAGCTGTGTACAAGGAGCCCAAGATGAGGTTCCTGAGAAAAGAGATTAGGGTTAGGCTTGGTTTGTCAAGAAACCCTGCAGCACTCAAAGACACAGAGAAGAACATGCTGCTATTGAAATACACAGGTGACATATGCCTCCTTTGGGCCAATGCAGAGATGGGTATCCCCTTCCTCCCTCTTCACCAAACAAAGCCCCCTGGACCTAGCACAGATTCACTGCAGCTCCCCTACACAACAGATACTCCATGTTAAAACGCTTTTGACGTTGCTATGTTACGCAACACGTGAGACAACACGTTAACGTATGG
>NW_024828073.1:0-1492 GCF_019175285.1 Sceloporus undulatus
TTTGGCAGAGAAAGTTCAGGTTAATCCTCTGTCACCCCACTTTTTCAGATGCTTTCAAAAATATCCTGGTTTCTCTCTCCTCCACCCACTTTCCCCCTTCTCCTCAGCTCTCTTGAGTTGCTGCAAAATGACTTCCAAGGAGTTTGCACCCCATCAACTCAAAAGGGAGGAGAGGAGAGGAGAGAAGTTGCCAGGGTCTTCCCTTGCCAGGAGGCTGTGGCAAAAGCAAACTGTTGTGCCCTTTCTAGCTTGTGTGATCTTCCTCATAAAAAACTTTGCCCATCCTCACCACCTTCTGGTGTTGCTTGTCCACATGTGTCTTAATTTGTTTATTTTTTCTTGCTTTTCCTGACTGAAATGTTGGGGGATATGGGAGACCATCGCTGGATCTAAATTGGGGGTGGGTCCAGTGGCCCTCAAGTCCAGAGTGCTCCCCAGAAATGTTTTTTAAAATGACATTTGCCTCTGAAATTTGGCAAGAAATGGCTAAATGCACCATAATTCTTTTGTAGCTAAATGGACTATATGTGTTGGGATTATTAGTATCCTAATCCATCCTCAATATCCCAGCCATGGCCTAAATTATATTTTTTATTATATTGTAGATTATATTGAAAGGATTCAGGAGAAACATCTCAAAGGCAGTAGCCATTTGCTTGTTAACAGAATTTAAAGTTCATTTCCTGGTCAAATAATATTTGGATGCACCATGTTCTTTCCTCTCCTTTTGCTTAGTCACTCTCTGGATGAGGGCTATTTTCTCTTTCAGGTGACCTTTGCAGATGTGGCAGTATATTTCTCTGAAGAAGAATGGAATCTGTTGACAAAGAAACAGAAACTTTTGTACAATTATGTAATGATGGACAATTACGAGAATGTGGCTTCTGTAGGTAAGGAACCTGAATCCATTGCTCTTTCTATAAAGACTGAGGGCCCTTTCATACTATATTATCATGTCGCTATGGTTCCACTAAAGTTATAGAGTCATAGAGTTGGAATAGACCATAAGGGCCATCCAGTTGAACCCCCTTCTGCCATGCAGGAATACACATTCAAATCACCCCCAAGAGATGGCCATCCAGCCTCTCTTTAAACACCTCCAAAGAAAAGGACTCCACCAAACTCTAAGGGAGTATATTCCACTGTCACGAAGTTCCTCCTAATGTTTAGGTGGAACCCCTTTCCCTGTGTCTTGCATCCATTGTGGTGTCTCCTTTTCTCTGTGTCAGCAAAAAGCAAGCCTGCTCTTTGCGCAACATGACATCCTTTCAAATATTTAAACATGGATATCATATCCACTCTTTATCTTCTTTTCTCCATGCTAAACATAACCAGTTCTATAAGCTGCTCCTCATAGAGCATTATGGTTTCCAGACCCTTCATCACTTTGGTTGCCCTCCTTTGACATGCTACAATTTGTCAACATCCTTTTTGAATTGTGGGGTCCAGAACTGGACACAGGATTATTCCAAGTGAGGCCTGACCAAAGCAA
>NW_024828074.1:0-1492 GCF_019175285.1 Sceloporus undulatus
GCATTACACAAGTCCAATACTGTACATATTTTTCAATGAAGGTTGATATCCATTGATATGGGATTACATGGAGGATCTACACTGAAATCAGAAAGTGGTTTTCAATACCATAGGCTAACTAGGAAGAGGAATCTATCAGTGATGCATCTAGCTTTAAGGATCACAGTCAGAGTTGCTCAGGCATCTACTGCTGACCCCTTTCCCCATTGCCTACTGTGGCAAGAGTGAAAAAAGCTCTTCTGTGGCATATTGGCCTCACAGTGCCAAAGACAGTGGTCAGACTTGTGCTGTAGTCAACAAATTGTTTCCTAAGATGGTATTGAGTACTGCAGATCTGATCCTTTCAGCTTTAGCCTTAGTGTCTAAATTCCGGAAGGTAGACTGTTAATACCTAAGCACATTTTTTAAAATTATGTTTCATTCATGGAGTTGACAAAGGATTCATTGTATCTATGGAGCATAATGAAATTGGGATGGAGACTTCTGTTAGGGCAAATCATCTATAGGAATTGACAATTTGGAGGAGAAAAAAAATGCAGGGGGGACTTTTTAGTTCTTCTCTACCCCCACTCCCTGCCTTTTCACTCCCTTCTTGGGGCTGTCTTGCCATAATAGTAATGGCCATGGGCGGCAGGGGGGAGGTGTTAATAGGGAGGTAAACCATTGTTTAACTTGTTTTCATGCCTGAATATCAAATATATGTTTTGTTTTTACTTTTTGATTTTGGTTTTGCTGGGAGAAATGGCAAGAGATTTTTTGGGCAGATTCATTTTCAAATAAACTTCACTTTTTTCTGTGAATGATTCTCTCTCTCTCTCTCTCTCTCTCTCTCTCTCACATATGCATGCGCGCACACACGCACACACACGCACACAAAGAGCAAATACACAAAATACAGTTCTGTGCTGTCATACTGCATGGGATTTTGTACAGTAGAAGCACTGGACATATTGCTTGTATCTTTTTTCATCAGTAATGCTATACTTCCGTCTCTCTGTGTGTGTCTCTCTCTGTTCTCTGGTTTTGCTTAATAAAGAGGCAGGGAGATACTTGTACAAATTGCAGAAATATGGGCAGGGGTGCATAATGCTTGGGTTTTTTGATCTTGCAAGCAATGGCAATTTTTGAGCAAGATGTATCACCATGTTGCACTGAAGATGCAAAATTTGGCCAATTTTCTTTATAATCCCAGGGGTTTATCCAGCCCACTTGATTATTGTAGCTTAATATCATTTCACCTACCGTGACCACCTTCCAAGGAGGCCCTGAATCTGTAATTTTGTACAGAACTTCAAATTCTCTAGTCCACTCCCCTGAAGTACTACATTACAGCTGGCTGACAGCGTTTTAAGAACCTTGGAAACCTATAGATCTTCGGATCCCATAGATTCATTAGCAGCTGACTTGGTATAAAGCGCTCTAATTGTGTAGTGTGAATGCACCCTAGGTTTTCATGCATGTATTCATGCAGTTTCTGCCCCAAGTTTAGGAT
>NW_024828075.1:0-1492 GCF_019175285.1 Sceloporus undulatus
TTAGAAATGATAAAGTTGTCTCCAGCAGACTGTGCTGCAAAATATCCGAAGACTTGATTTATATGTTTATGCCCTCTAATTTTTTATTAGTGATGTGTGCCTTTGGGGATTATAAATGGGACTTTATTCATGCATGTGGGCCCACATTCTGGGATGTCTGATGTAGCATAAAGATGCTTTCAGGCATGTTTTTAAGTTGGCCGCATTATTAGTGAGTCGGAACCAAGCAGCAAGATGTGTAATATAATTAGATTGTCATGGAAGGGACACCTGCCCCAGAAGTAATGGGAATTAGGGCATAAAAAGTCCATCAACAAATGTGTCCACAGGTTTAAGAGTTCTTAAACTGTTGCCAACTGAAGTATTGTCTTTCTATTCAGTTAGAAATAGCTAGCCATGTTTTTCCAATTCCTGTTGGATGTAAACTTCCAATTCCTGTTGTGATGACTGAGCTATGGCAGAACATTACACAGGATGCTACTACGCTAGCTTTCATTGGCTCTGTGCCCACATCCTAACAAAAGACCTTATCACATGGGGGGAAATTGGGGGGAAAGCAGGGGTTTAAACTAACATTATCCAGTGAAAAGCATGCAATTGCGGGGTAGATTTTCACACGCATCATGATTAAACAGGACTTATCCTGGCAATAACCAGGTAATAACCAGCAACAAATCATTCTACTGCTGGTAACTGAGGTCGACATGAAGCTAGCCCTTCACTAGTCTTCTGCAGGAAATTGTTTTTGTCCTCAGGTTGGGTGTAATCAGTGCTGGCTGTTGCTGAGCTCATTCCAGAAGTAGTCCAAGCTCCCAGGCATTCCACTTGCTCCACCAGAACAGAATGGGTGTGGGTAATGCCTACCAACACATCTTTACTCTGCGGTGATATCGCCTCTGGGACATCCACAGAAGTTGCAGTGGCTGTGGGGCACTTAGGCCTGTCACTGGAAGCCAGGTCAGCCCAGGATTTCCTGGATTGTCCTGCCAGGCCCCTGGCAGTGGGCCTGGATGGCCCCTGTTCCTGCTGGTTCCATTTGGGGGCATGCTGCAGGCAAGATTGTGCAGAGGAGGCCAGGTGCAAAAGGAAGCCTAGTTAAGGTCCCCCACTCTGTGTTGCTATGAGCTGGCACCGGGCCACTATGGGCTAGAAGGCTGCACTGACCACCAATGCATATCTGGGGGGCACATGTTGCCGCTGCTGTCCTGGGTAGTGGGTCACCCAGTGGAAGGTGCGTCCAGCTGCTACTATGCAGCAATCCGGTCCAGCAGCACACAGCCTCCACTGGGACCATAGAGACTTGTGCCCTGCCTGGAGATCAAGGTCTAGTAGGCCCGAAGCCTTGGGCATCCTCTCCCCTGCATGGCTTCAGTGACTGCCCATACCACCACTGGTCTGATTCCAACTTCTGTACTGGTGGTGCTGGCATCTACCAGAGACCTAGTAGGATGAAAGCCTCTGGCCTCCCAGCCCAAAATGCCTCCCCCCCCCC
>NW_024828076.1:0-1492 GCF_019175285.1 Sceloporus undulatus
TTCTGTGCTAGGCCCGGATTCTCCAAGCCACCATGGGAAGGGTCTCGATGTCCGGGTGTCGGACTCGTCCTCCCTGGACTGTCAGGAGATCTGGCCTGGGCTCGAGCCGGAGAAAGTTGGCTTGAGATAGGTGAAGAAGGCTTGGAAACCAGGGCTGTGTCGGCCACCAAGGCGTGATCAAGATCGCGTCGGCGGCGTCTGCAGTCATCTTGGCTACTGTCCTGGTGATCAGAGGAAAAGGGGGAAAAGCGTAGAGCATCATCCCTGACCATCGGAACCCGAACGCATCTCCGAGGGAGCCGTCGTTCGGCGTCCGGGAGCAGAACTGGGGACAATGAGAATTGTACACGGTCGCAAACAAGTCCATCTGAGGTGTTCCCCATCTGGTGAAGAGATCGTGTACCGTCTCTGGATGGAGCCTCCACTCGTGGCAGGACGTCGGAGACCTGCTGAGCAGGTCCGCATGAGAGTTCTGGATGCCCGGTAGATGTACTGCTTGAAGCACGATGTTTCGGGGGATGCACCATTCCCATATCCGGAGGGTGATGTCCAGCAAGGTGCGAGATCTGGTGCCTCCTTGTTTGTTCAGGTAGTACATCACCGTGGTGTTGTCTGTCCTGAGCTGAATGACCTTTCGTAGTAGAGATGACTCGAAAGCTTTCAAAGCCTTTTCCACCGCCAAGAGCTCTAATGCGTTGATGTGGAGTGTCCTCTCGTCGGACGACCAGATGCCCTTGGCCCACAGGTCCCGAACATGGGCTCCCCATCCTTCTTCGGATGCGTCTGTGGTGAGTACCAGCTCTGGCTGGGGGAGCGAAAAAGGCATGCCAACGCACACGTTGCGGGAGTCGAGCCACCAATGTAGAGATCGAGCGACAGGTCTCGGGATGGTCAGCCTGCGAGACGGGAGGTCGTTTTCTGGGTCGAACACCGACAGGAACCATGACTGTAGAGGTCGGGACCGGAGCCTTGCCCACGGTGTAACGAATGTCGTCGACGCCATGTGTCCCAGGGCTACTTGGATGTCCCTGGCAGGTAGTCGTCTCCGGACGGCGCAGCGGTTTACGGCCTGAGCCAGGGCCCGAAAGCGGTCTGGAGGTAGGTATGCCATACAGTCGGTGGAGTCGAGGATGGACCCTATGAATTTTATCTGTTTGGTGGGGAGCAGCTGAGATTTGTCGAGATTGACCACTAGTCCCAGGTCCCTTAAGAGCCTGAGCGCCTCTAAGGTGTGTCGTTGGAGTTCCTGACTTGACGGAGACACGAAGAGCCAGTCGTCTAGGTAAGGGAAGACTCTCATGCCCCGGCGGTGGAGATGAGAAACCACGGGTGCCATGCACTTGGTGAAGGTGCGAGGCGCTGTAGACAGGCCGAAGGGGAGGACGTTGTATCTGTAGGCATCTGTCCCGACAGCGAAGGCCAAGAATCTTCGGTGGGACTCCCGGATGCTTACATGGAAGTAGGCGTCCTTTAGGTCGATGGTTGCAAACCA
>NW_024828077.1:0-1492 GCF_019175285.1 Sceloporus undulatus
AGATTCCACTACAATCCGAGGGAGTGTGTTCCACTGTCAAACAGCCCCTACTGGCAGTTGAGGAGGAATCTCTAATATTGAGGTGGAATCTCCTTTCCTGGAGCTTGCATCCATTGTTCCAGGTCCTAGTCTCTGAAGCAGTAGAAAACAAGCTACCTCCCTCCTCAATATGACATCCCTTCGAATATGTAACAGGGCTATCACATCACCTCTTAACCTTCACTTCTCCAGGCTAAACATACCCAGCTCCCTAAGTCATTCCTCATAGGTCATGGCTTCTAGACCCTTCACCATTTTGGTCCCCCTCCTTTGGAAACTCTCCAGTTTCTCAACATCCTTTTTAAATTGTGATACCCAGAACTGGACACAATATTCCAGGTGAGCTCTGACCAAAGCAGAATAGAGTGCCATTATTGCTTCCCTTGATCTAGACACTATACTTCTATTGATGCAGCCTAAAATCGTATTTTTACCTGCCGCATCACACTGTTGACTCATGTTCAACTTGTGGTCTACTTGGACTCCCAGATCCCTTTCACATGTAGTCTCATTCAGCCAGGTGTCACCCATCCGATATCTGTGCATTTCATTTTTCTGTCCTCAGTGCAGTACCTTACATTTCTCTGTTATGAAATTCACTTTCTAATCTATTAAGGTCATTCTGAAGTTTGATCCAGTTCTAAGGGGAATTAGCTACTCCTTCTAATTTGGTGTCATCTGCAAATTTGATAAGTATACCCTCAATTCTGTCATCCAAGTCATTGATAAAAATGTTGAACAGCACTGGGCCCAGGACAGAACTCTGTGGAACCCTCTGGTCACTTCTCTCCAGGATGAAATGGAGCCATTATTGAGCACCCTTTGGGTTCGGCCAGTCAACCAGTTACAAATTCATGTAACTGGGTGTTCAAAAAGGTTTAAATCACCTTAGAATGTTTCCTTTGGGAGAAAAATGGTCTGAAACCAAATTGAATACAATGGGTGCTTGGTGCAAAAATCTCAGACAAAAATGATTAGCACACTGGCTCTCGGGTCCTTCTTGGCTCTAAATTTTGATTGCGTTCAAAAGCCAGTGCACACTACAATCTGAGGGTGACACTCCCAGATGCAGATTAGCAATAGCATAGTAGAGTAAGGAAGCAAATATCCAGATATAAAGATATTGGCAATGCACTGACCACTTTTCACACTTAAAAATAAGACACACAGTTGATTTCATCAAAATCCTTGGAGATTCTCTATCTTGAGTTGCAAAATAATACAAATATTTGAAAGCTCTCCTCTCCGACTTCCATCAACTTCACCTTTCCTTGTACACACAACTCCAATCCAATCCACACTAATACGCATGTAAGCTGTATACTGTATTGGTTGTGAGTCATCTCCTGGAGTTAGCTTGCATACTGCCTTGGGCTCTGACTCAGCACTCTGTGGCAGTCTCACAAATATGATGACACCTGTCAATCAAAGTATTTTTGCACATGGTTAACAG
>NW_024828078.1:0-1492 GCF_019175285.1 Sceloporus undulatus
TAGATAGGTTGGGCCCAAGCCATGTAGGGCTTGAAAGGTGATAGCCAGTCCCTTGTACTGTGCCCAGAAACTGATAGGCAGCCGGTCACTCCTTGATGTTCCTGTGACCAACCTGGCTGCCATATTCTGTACCAACTGGAGTTTCCAGACTAGGCACAAGGGTAGCCCCATGTAGAGCGCATTGCAAAAGTCAAGCCTTGAGGTTACCAGCGCATGTACTATAGTTTCCGTTCCAGGAAAGGGCGCAGCTGGCGTATCGGCCGAAGCTGATAGCAGGCGCTCTTGACCGTCGCGTTCACCTGATTCCTCATCTGAAGCGACTGCGAACACAGTCCTTTGAGGGGAGCGTGAGCCCCTCTCGGACTGGAGGTTGCAGCCCAATCAATCCCTGGTTTGGGGGCCCCTACCATGATTCATCTTGAGCTTGTTTTCCCTCATCCAATCCATTACCACCTGAAGACCCTGGTTGAGGGGACAGAGAGGCCATCTGTCGTTGTCCCTGATGACCGGGGCATGGGGAAGTATATTTGGGTGTCATCAGCATATTGATAACACCCGGTCCCATATCCACGGATGATTTCTCCCAGCGGCTTCATATAGATGTTGAATAGCATCGGGGACAGGATGGCGCCTTGAGGGACACCACCATTAAGCTCTGTCCCTGAGCATCATCACTCTCTGAACCTCCCTGAGAGGAACCACTGCAAGGCATGCCTCCAATTCCTAACTCTCTCAGGCGTCCCAGAAGGATATCGTCATCTACTGTATCAAATGCGGCTGAGAGGTCCAGCAGCACCAACAGGGTCACTCTGTCGATGGCTAGACGGAGGTCATCCGTTAAAGCCACCATGGCAGTCTCCTCTCCAGACCCGGCAGTGAAGCCCCTTTGAAATGGGTCAAGGAAATCGGCTTCATCCAAGAGCGCTTGGAGCTGAAGAGCAACTCCGAGAGCAGCACAGAATCCCTATGCTATCCCTGGTCTTCAGGCGCAAGGACAGACACTCCAAGGGTCCATCTTCCGGACAGGTGTCCTGGCCAAGGTGAGATTGTCCCTATGAACCAGGGCCACTTTCCCCAGCTGGGAGGGAGAGCTTGATCCCAAGCCATGGCACTACCTTCTCCAGCCAGGTCTCTGTGAAACAAGCCATGGATCATGTGGGTCTTATTCTCAACCGACAAGACTGGCATTACAGAGGAGCAAGGCTCTGTGGTCTGGATGATGATGATGATGATAACAGAGTGGACTGAAGGCGGGAGCACTTTCAAACATCAACGGTGCCCCTAAAGGGGATTCTGGGATATGTAGTCCAAACGAAAGCATCCACTGAGTGCCAGGCTGCTGGAGAAGGCCAGCCAGGGAGCCTCTTGTGACTCTTCCATTTGATGATGATGATGATGGTTATGTTCTCCTTCTGCCATGCAGGAACTCCCCAACACAAAAGCCACCAAAGGCCCTGGACTATGTGTCCCATCCTCCCCCAAAGGGCAAAGC
>NW_024828079.1:0-1492 GCF_019175285.1 Sceloporus undulatus
TTCAGGTTCTCTTCTTCCCCTGGTCGGTGTCCTGCCGGCGGGACTTGCGGTACCGAGGCGGGAAGTTGCGACGGCCAGAGGAGGAGGAAGACTGGGAGGGGAAGCGGTGTCTCTGCGAGCCCTGTTGTTGGGACTGCCGATCCCGGGAGAAGGTCCCCTGTGACTGACCTTGCGGCTGCCACGGGCGCTGACGCTTCCAGAACGGACAAGTCGGTGTCGAGGACATGCCATGCTTCTTCGCCGAGGCCTTTATCCTGAACTTCCTGTTCAGGCGGTCGTCGGTCTCGGCATGGAAGAGCCCGGTACCGTCGAGCGGCATGTCTTCGATGGCCGCCCTGACCGTGGGGTTGAGGTCCGAGGCCCTCAGCCAGGCATGGCGCCTAAGTGCCATGGATGCGGACATGGCCCTTCCCGAGCAATCTGCCATGTTCCTGGAAGTGGTGATGAGCCAACTCCCAATGGAATGAGTCTCATCCCTGATCTCCACCAGCTGCCTCTGGATGTCATCTGGGACGTCCGGGATGAGAGGGGAGATCCGTTCCATGAGGGTCTGGATGTAGGCCCCCATGCAGGCGGTGTAGTTGACGGCCTTCACTGTGAGTGCCGCTGCCGAATAGGCCTTCTTGGCCAGGCCATCAACTTTCTTGGCCTCCCGGTCGACAGGGGAGGTCGCCTGCTTCGGAACGAAGCTGTGTTGGGCTCCCTCTACGATCGCCGAGTTCGGCCTGGGGTGGTCGGCCAACCAAGGGCAGCTCGCTGGGGCGACTCTGTAGAGCGACTCTACCTTGCGGGAGGATGCAGACAAGGCGGCTGGGGAGTCCTAGGATCTCTTCACGATGGTGTGAAGAGATGGGAGGAGAGGCAGACAAGGTGGAATGGGCACTCGTCCGTGCACCTGACGCTCTACCGGGTCTTCAGCGTCGTCGTCCGGGGAAGCGAGCTCGATGTCGAGCGCCCTCGCCACCTTGACGACGTGTTCCGTGAAAGACCGGACGTCATCCGACGGGGAAGACGGCTGCGGGTTATGCATCCTCTGCGGCGAGGCCGACACCGAAAAGACGTCCTCATCCGAAGGTGCTTCAGACGGAAGCAAAGGCTCCTCATCAGAGTCCAAGTCGGAGGAGAGGGGGTCCGTCACCCTGACTTGGGACCTCAGGAGGGTTGGAACGAGGTCCGTCGGGGATCGCGAGCGCCTGCGAGGTGGAGACGGCGATCTCTCATAAACAGATATGGTCAGGACCGATCTGGACGGGGTGCCCTGGTGTGCGGGGCGGGGGTTCAGCCTGGTGAACTCCTTCATCGCTCTGTCCTCCGAAACCGACAAATAATACCGGCCAGATTGAGAATCGAAGAACAGGTCCGGTATCCCCTGTCTGTGGGGCTGGTCGTCTTCGTTGTCGGTCCCAGAGTGGGAAGGCGACCGGTGTTCCGGCGAAGGAAGGAGAGCGGTGTCCTCCGTCCCGTGGACAAAGTCCATGGTGGGCTGAGGCAG
>NW_024828080.1:0-1492 GCF_019175285.1 Sceloporus undulatus
AACTGGTGGAGTATGTGTTTGAGGGAGAAATAGTCAGATATATGACAAGATTTGGAAATGGTGAAAAAAGACACTTTCCAAGAAAACTGGATGATATTTATTGACTACGCATTCTCAACAACTTCAACCTCCTACTTCGTAAAGAGTTCTCTGGATAGATACTCTTCAGCTAGACAAGACAGACTCTCTGGGTCTTGCGGAGAACCTATTCTGTGGTCCTGCTGCAGAATAATTGTTTACCAGATACATAGCCTTGGCCCATGTTATCAATTGTTGTTTTTGTTGTCGTTATACAGATTTTGTATGTTTTATTGTAAAAACTCAATTAAAAATTAATTTAAAAAACCCTGACTGACTGCAGGATTCCAAAAATAGTAAGCATGGTTACTTTTTCAGGGGGGAAAAAAGCTTTTAGCAATGATTAAGCATGTATCCATATTCATCAGGAGCATTTGGCAGGAAAACATCAGCAGTATTTTAATCAATTTACAAGAAAGATGCAGTAGTATTTCCATTCATATTAAAAAGCATTAAACTTGACTGGTTGCAGGTTGCAGAAAATACTAAGCATTGCACATGTTCCAGCTATCACTGTTTAGTTTCTAATTTCCTGATATTTACTTTTTACTATAATACAGAAATGACCTCTACCCTCCTAACTGATTAAACTTTGACATTGTTCTGGTGTTGATTTATTGTGAATATATACAGTGACCCTTGCAAAATGTTAAGCCAAATAGTTTTCTGAACCTTGTGCTAATAAATTACTTGGTTAATAGCCAAGGGTCTAGGTTCAGTATTCCTTTCTTGCCCCCCAAACATCTGGTGTATGTTAATTGAAATTTGCATTGAGTGCAAGATTTATGACACTATCTATTTTGGACTGACAGCCTATATGAACGTACAGATTATTAAGAAAAGAAAGCCAAACTATTTTCCCATGGAGGGAATACAATGTGGAACGCCAAATGTAGTTTGACCTGGATTTGTTTGCTTTTGAAGCCATCCAGCAACTGCATCAAAGGCACGATCTGGGGATATTTACTGGGTAGCAACATTTAGTGGCATGGAACAGATTCCTTAATGTCTGGTTTCCCTGAAGTGAGCATCAATCCAAATTTAAGTCCTTGTAATCAGCTATCTACTCCCTGGCCTGCCAAAAAAAACCCAGTAGCTTACAGATTCATTACAAGACAAAACGAAGTTGTCAGGGGGGGGCAGATTATTAGGCAAGGTTATTGCCTCAGGGTAACAGAACTGATGAGGACCTCAAATCAAAACTAGCACTCATGATGAAGAACAGAACTAAATGCCAGTCCTATAACTTGCAGCAAAAAGGGAAAAGAACATTTACATAAGGGAGCAGAAAAAAGTTTTATGGTATCTTTAAAACTCACATTTTTTCTTGTGACATAAAGCTTTCATTGGAAAGAGTCCCTCATTTCTCTGTTGCTCTGGATCTGTTGTTGCTTTGCAGCACAATGCTATACAG
>NW_024828081.1:0-1492 GCF_019175285.1 Sceloporus undulatus
AATAAAAATTTGTATGTGAGAGTCAGAGTGACTCAGCAGAAGCCAATTGAGAACCACACAGGTGTGAATGGTAAGACAATTAACAAGTCCTGAGTGCCAAGGACAAGAATTGCAAAGTGAATAATTGGACACACCTGACAATTGTTAAGTGGTCAAGGCTGAGATGATGAAATCATTAATTGTGGGATGAACAAGGAGAACCAATGGGAATGATGTACACGCCTACTGGGTGGAAACAGACAACAGTAGGTGGTGCCATGATTTGGCTATAATAAGGACTATACATCCCAATGTATTTTGTGGGTAGTAGTGGATAGTAGTAGTGGTTGTAGAGTGGATTGGAGAGTGAGGAGTTGAGTATTGTTTGGAGCTGTGTATATAGTAGAATAAAGTAGATCTTTTATATAAGACTACTGAGTTGTCTGGTGTCTTGGGTGAAGCTACAAGAACCAGCAGGACCCTCAGTGAAGAAGGGTGAAGACTTCTGTGGAAGCAAGAGTGAGAAGGCTTGGAGAGTTTGTCGGGGTCTTCAGCCTGATCTCTGCAACTCTTGCAAAGATACAACAACTGGCCAAAACTGGTCAGCGTGGTGCACAACCAGGTGGTGAGTTCCAGGCCAGGTGAAGAGCCACAAATCCCATCATCCCTGACAAGGGTTATGGGCCCAGATACTGCAGCACCCATCATCCACAGAAGCTGAAAGTTCCAGAGAGTGGAAGACAGATCAGAGCAAGCTGTTTGCGCTGCACTGAAAAGCTCCGTGAGTAACTCCTCCAGTGTTTTGATAAAGCCCGGAAGGGATCAGCTGTGCATACTCAGAAGGACTGTGTCAATTGAGTCACTGCACAAGTTAAGATGGAGATTTTGAAGTTTAGCAAGTTAAACACTTCCAATTACCCCACCTGGAAGATTTATGCCCAGTCGTTTCTTGTAAAGGAAGGCTTGTCGGCAACAGTTGAAGCCGGTTTGCCAGCCGATGCAAATGCAGCCGCGAAAGAGAGAGATAGCAAAGCGAAAGCCTGTATTTATTTAATGATAGAAGAAGACTTGATTAATGACGTGAGAGATAAGGAGTCGGGGAGAGATGTTTGGGAAACATTTCAAAGGCTACACACTCCTTCAACTGCCTTTGCAAAAATGCTATGGTCTAAGAGAATTTATAGACAGAAGATGGCAAAGGGGCAGTGTGTGATTGAACATTTAAAAACAATGCAAAACTTGTTTGTGCAAGCTGAACTAAGAGGAGTGGAAATAAGCAGAGAGCAGCAATGCTACATTTTGTTAGAATCTTTAGATTCTACTTGGAACAACATCACTGACGCCTTGCAGAACTTACCAGCACGAGAGCTGACAAAAGATTTGATTGTGGCCAGGATTCTGGAAGAGAACCAGAGGAGACTGTCTGAGAGGGAAGACGCTCCAATTTCCAAGAATGTGCCAAGTGAGCAAGCCAAGCCTGATGTGCGTGGGCTGGACCAGGCAGCTTCTTCGA
>NW_024828082.1:0-1491 GCF_019175285.1 Sceloporus undulatus
TGCCAATGTGGAGGGACTCCCAGGTATGATGGTATTGTGCGAAATAACGTGAATTCGAACCGCCCAGTGCAGAAGACCCCCAGTTCCACACTCATCTGATAAGGGCTAAAGAAAAGCAGCTTTAGGAAGCATTAAGAATAATGATTAAGCCTTTCCACATTGATTAAGTTTAATTACTCAACTGCTTTGGCCCCACCTCTCACCCAACGTAACCTCTCAAGCACTTTGCAGTATAAATTTGCTGTCCAACTTGCAGAAGATCAGCAAGGATTTCTGACTCCTAATTATTTAACTCTTGGATAATTAAAAAAAAAGTTTCACTGTTTGTTTTCACCACTGCAAATTGCACAGCTAAAATGAAGCAATTTTGAGGCAGATTACATTTTTGTATGGAGGAACTGTAAACTCTGTTCAGTTCTAATAATTCAAAACAAATTCTTTGGATGAGAATTCTTTTATTCAAAGTGTATGTCATTTGTTGTCTGACCATATGGTGGGCTGCAGAGGTCTAGTGAAAAACAAAAAGCAATGTGGATCTTGTAATGCTGACGTAGATTTGCCCACCTCCCTGTCATAGGCGGATCAGGAGCGAACACAAGTAACATATAAGGAAAGTGTGAAAGCTTTCACAATGCTGTTGCATTTCAGTTGTTCCTCATAAAAGCATTGTAGATTCTGGTTTTTGTGCATGGACCAACTAAATATGTTGGTGTTTTTAAAATCAATCAAGAGAGCTTCTCCTCTTCTTCCTGCTGCTTTTTTTTGTTGTTGTTGTTGCTTCTCCAGTTAAAACATCCTATCCAGAAATGTAGTGTAGTGAGCATTGGACTAAGACTCCAGAGAGCAGGGTTAAAATCTCACTCAGCCATGGAAACCCACTGGGTGAACTTGCCCAAGTCACACTCTCTCAGAGGATGGCAACTACAAAGCCTCTCTGAAGAAGGTTGCCAAGAAAACCTCATGATTTTAGGGTCACCATAAATCAAAAATGACTTTTAGGCTCACAACAGCAACAACTGAGAAACTGCTTTCCTTCACAAAATGTTCTGTCAGGGCTTGCTTGCTTGTGTAACGATGTAGTATGTATGTATGTATGTGTGTATGTATGTATGTATGTATGTATGCATTACTTATATCCTACCTTTCTTCCACTGAGCTCAAGGCAGCATACCTGGCTCTTCTTTTCACCCACACCTCCCCAATTTTTTTTATCTGCACAACAATACTGTGAAGCAGGTCAAACTGAGATAGCAACTGGCCAGTCCAGGTTCACCCCACTCAGTTTTGTGGCTGAGTGAGAAATTAGAAACCAAAGTGCTCAAGTACCAGTCTATCACCCGAACCTTTGCATCATCAGTTATGTCTGTTTGTATGCCTTGCTGCACAGTTTCCAATAAAGGTATCAAGGTCTGGCATGGAACGGACCTACAGTAGGGAGGGGAATGGTACAGGTTGAGTAACATGGTGCAGACTGAGGCATTCTATCAAAAA
>NW_024828083.1:0-1491 GCF_019175285.1 Sceloporus undulatus
CATAGGGAACCATTGGGGAACACTTGGCCATAGGGAAACATTGGGGATTGTTTGCCTATAGAGAATCATGTTGCCATAGGGAAACATAGGAAACCTCTCCAATGTTTCCCAATGTATCCCTATGGGCAAGTGTTCCTCTATGTTTCCCTACAGGCAAATATTCTCCAGTGATTCTCTATGGGCAAGCACGGTTTCCCAATGGGCAAATACTGCCATTTCCTTTAGTATGACTCCCCCATGGTTGACACCTGTATTGCAGAGAGGCAAGTCACACTCTCTCAGCCCCAGTGACAAACCCCTGAAGGAATGCTTCCAAGGCAACCCCATGATAGATAGGCTCACCTTTGCCATAAGCTGGAGACAGCCTGAAGGCACCCAGCCCCAGCCAGAAGGAAGCTTGACCTGTGGGCTTCCTGCCTTAGTTTGCCCCAAGTGAACCCTCTCACCTTTGCTCCTGAGCTCCTGGAGGCAGGAGGCTGCCACCCCATGCTGCTCCTGGCAGCCATTCTTCCTGAGCAGGCATTGCTTCAACAGGGAAAGCCCAGGGCCACGACTTGCCATGCTTCTTTGCTTGCCTCCTGCTGCTGCTCTGAGCAAAGAGGCTGGCTGCCAGGGGAAGAAGAAGAAGAAGCCACTCAGCCTTCTTTCTCTGCAGGCAGCCAATCAGGGCAGAGTCTGCTCCCCTGATGCACCCTGGGAAATGAAGTCCTGAGTTCCTCCCAAGCTCTCATCCACTCCTGGCTTTCTCCTTGTCCTCTGCATCCTGGGAAATGTAGTCCTACCTGGCCAGGTGTCACTCAGGTCATTTTGGATTCTGATCCTCTCCTCTGGGGGTCTCAGCTGCCCCTTCTAGTTTGGGGTCACCTGCAAATTTGATCAGCATGCCCCCAATTCTGTCATCCAAGCCATTGATAAAGATGTCGAATAGCAAACTGGGCCCAGGGCAGAACCCCACTGGACACTCCAAGGAGGACAGGGCACCGCAAAATGTAGGACAGTCCAGGGAAAAAGAAAATGCAGGGCATGACAAAATGACAGCTGAAAGTATTAGTGCAAAGGGTGCCCAGCAATGACTCCTCTTCTTCTTCGTCCTGGAGAGAAGTGACCAGTGGGGGGTCCAGTTGGGGTCTGTCCAGTTTGCTATTATGCCTGTGGGTGTGTGTGTGTATATAATGTGTCTGTGCATGTTTATAGAACTGCAGAGTTGGAAGAGACCACAAGGGCCATCCAGTTTGTGTGTGTGTGTGTGTGTGTGTGTGTATGTTGTGTGTGCTTTTGTGTGTATATATGTATATGTGTATTTATATATGTGTGTGGATGTGTGTGTTTATATGTCTGTGTATAATGTGTTTGTGTATGGATGTGTTTATATATATATACACACACACATAAAACATCATGTTTACACATCTGTGTGTGTATTTATGTGTGCATTTGTTCCTGCAGTAATGAATAATAATAATAATAATAATAATAATAATAATAATAATA
>NW_024828084.1:0-1491 GCF_019175285.1 Sceloporus undulatus
TACTGCTGGTTCTTCTCTCCCTTCAAGACCAGGGCAGTGGCATTTGTAATGAAGGGAGGACCTCTAAACCTAATTCCCAGTTGCCAGGGGATTGCCAGAATTTTGAGGCCCCTCCGTCTCCCTCCTCTTGGCTTTGGCCTAGACTTTGGCTCTTCTCTCCTCCCCAGAGCCCCTTCTCTCAGGACTCCAGAGAAAACTCCCTTCCCCTCCCAAAAAATGTTGTTTCCAATGCAATTTAACCCTATTTGACACCAGTTCTTAAATCCCTCCACTGGCTGCCCATTAGTTTCTGGACAAAGTGTTGCTTTTAACCATTAAAGCCCTCCATGGCATGGGTCCTGACTACTTGCAGGAGTGCCTCCTCCCATACAATCCACTGCAGACTCAGGTCCTCTGGGAAGAACCTGCTACAACTCAAGAAGAGCAGACTTTCAGTGGTGACCCAGAGGTCCTTCTCTTCAGCTGCTCCCAGGCTCTGGAACCCCCTCCGGATGAGATCCGTCATATTTCCACCTTGGAAGCCTTTAGGAAGGCTATTAAAACAGATCTCTCCTGGCAGGCCTTTCCAGACTAGATTAGATCTACTGACTTGTCTCCCCCGGACCCTAACCCTTGCCATCGTTACTCATATGGAAATTGTTATTGATGTATCTATCGTTCCTGCCCTTTCTTCTCACCTTCAGAAAACGATCCAATTCTTGCCTGAAAAATCTTTTTTATTGTATTGTGTTTGGAATGTTTTAAATTTTCTTGCTGTTTAATAGCTTATTAGGGGTTGATTAATGTTTTTATCATTAGAAGGAGGGTTGGGGGTTTTTAATAGTAAGGAGCATCAGACTGAAGTCACAATGGGACAGTCTCAATCCTTCAGGAAAGAAGAACCTTCCTGAACTCACAATAGTCCGGTCTCAATCCATCAGGAAAGGAGCATCAGCCTGAGGTCACAATATGACAGTCTCTATCGTTCAGCCAAGGAGCATCAGCCTTAAGTCAAACTGCGCCAGTCTCAATCTCTCAGGCAATGAGTGTCAGCCTGAGGTCGTAATGGACCAGTATCAATCCTCCAGGTATGGAGCACCAGTCTGAAATGACAATAGTCCCATCTCATTACTGTAGGTAAGAAGCATCAGCCTTAAGTCACCATAGTCCCATCTCAATCTGTCAGGCAAGCATCATCAGACTGAGATCACAATAGTCATGTCTCAATCCTTAAGGTAAAGAGCATGAGCCAATAGTCCCATCTCAGACTTTCAGGCAACGCACCTCAGGGTAAGATCATAATAGTCCTGTCTCAATCCTTCAGGTGAGGATCAGCAGACTGAGGTCACAATGGGTCACAATATGTCATAAATCCCTTTATTCATGCATTTATGCACAGGGATTGCTAGTTCCGAACTGCTGCTGGTGCTTCTTATTCTGCTGGCGGCATTTGCAAGAAAGAAAGGTATGTGCCGGGGGTTCAGTGGCCTCCCCTTCCTTCCTTACCTCCTT
>NW_024828085.1:0-1491 GCF_019175285.1 Sceloporus undulatus
AAAAGATGAGGCCCCTCTGTGGGTCTGAAAGACTCTTTCCTTACCGAGAAAGAGGGCTGGACCTCCACGGCAAGAGCAGGACAGGCAACGTCATCCTTCTTGATGCAGGTTCCTTGCGGCTCCGTAGGTCTGGAATGGGGACAAAAAAAGGCCATTCAATGTGACAACCTCAGAGCATCCCTAGCACCACTGACCATCTTTCCAGTCCAGTGATGCGGCCAGAATGGCGCTCTAGAAAGCCCACTGGTGGGGCCCCAAGAGTGGCATCCTCAGGTGGATCTCTGATCGCTTCCGTAAAGCCGTAGCATAAATACCGAAAAAGACCTTAGCGCGCAGGAGAGAGGTCAGGAAAAATGAAACCTAAACCTGAAAGCCCCACTCAGCCTTTTCCCACTTCCCAAAGTGAGATATGGGCCTCATTCCCACATACAGAGAAATCGGTGTGTGACCCGAATCGTTGGATCCATTCGACATCGGATTGAGGTTTACACTACATTTGCCCCAATCGCATTTTCTGACAACAAAATAAACCGCTTGTGGTTCCCATTCACAAATGAATTGATTCAACTTGATTCAGTTCCAGCCGGCCGAAGGGGTAATTTGAATCGATTCTGATCCGCTTGTGGTTCACAACACTTGCGTCAAAAAGACGTGGGTTAAATGCATCTGGAGCATGCCGCCCTCTCAGAATGGCTCCAACAATTCGGATTAAGTGGGAACCAGGGTCATTTGAAACACTTTTCTTGCCATCGGGTTAAAAAGGTAGTGGGAATGAGGCCATGAAAACACCAGCAGATCTATCTACCTCTCCCTAGCAAACAACAACTCCAAGAGATGCCCAAAAGTCCTCATTTCCCAGAGCCCTGGACAGAAAGTTCCCCAGAGAACATCAGCGATACAAGCCCTCATTGCCCAAACCAAAAGGAAAAACAAAGGGAGGGATGGAGGCAGCAGGAAGTAGAGACAGAAGGAAAGAAGGAAGGAAGGAGACAGAAAGAAGGGTTGGAACTAGTAAGAAGCAGAGACAGAGGGAGGGAGGGAGGGAGGACATGGGGACTTACCTTGGAAGAGGAAGAGACCAGGCATACTCCTCCTCATCCATTGGTTGTATGGAGCAAGAAAACCATTTGATCACAATTTTCTTGGCCCTCTGCAGAGGGAAGAGATGAATGAGAGTCAGAGAAGGGATGGCTGGCCAGAGCCATGGCCTCAATAATCACCTCATGCCTCCCTCTCTGCTTACCCCTCCATGCTCTTTGAGGAACGTCCACACGCTTGGCATCGTGGCGCTGAGAACTTGGGTAGACCCAAGCCAAGTGCCCTCCAAGAACAGGTCTGGTCCGACCAAGGTCCAGAAGAGCACTGGCCAGTATCCAATGCACTGACCAGTATCCAACGGACTGAGCAGTGTCCAACGCACTGACCAGTATCCAACGCACTGACCAATAGCCAATGGCTGCACTGGCCTCAGCTGCATTCTAGAGTGGAGTC
>NW_024828086.1:0-1491 GCF_019175285.1 Sceloporus undulatus
CTTCAGGGCAGTGCTGTTTACCTGAAGGATTAAGACTGGCCCATTGCATGTCAGAAACAGTGTATAAGCGTTCTGTCATAAAGAGTAAAATATTAGGGTTTGGTTATTAAAGTAGGAGATATAGTTGTAGTTCATAGTAGGTAGTGTAGAGTGATGGGTTACAGAGAGCATGTAGGGGGAAATGTTAGCAGGACAGATGGAGTGGCTTTTAGATGAAGGCAGGCGCTTGGAGAGGGGCTGGGGTTGCAGTTGTAGATGGTTCTCAAGGAGGAGTGAAGTTGGCTTGGGAAGACCGCTCTTCAAGGTGAGGCTGTCTGGCAGAAGGGAAGGGAAGTATACACAACCTTTGTATCTATGCAACCTCCACTTGTGTTGCTTAACTTGGGAATTGGGGGCTGGCTTAGGGAGGGGTTGAGCAAGTTCCTTTGGACTTCAGACTTTGCAAAAAGCTGTTAATGGATGTTTCTGCCTGGATTCATCAATAAAGCTTCTTTTGTTTCAAATGAGTTTTATTTTTTGAGCACAGGACTGATTCCAGATCTCACCGTTTGCAAATTCTCACAGTTTTAACTCCAATGGAGACCCAGGAACAAGAAGAGTTCTTGGAGAACCCGGTGGTTCTGGAGATTCCGGTGGTAGAGGAGCATATGCCTTCTTCAGAGGAACTAGGGCCAAGCCCAAGACTGGGAAACCTCATGAAGCTCAGACCATTCAGGCCACCACTGGAGGATTTGGGTTTCCGGCCCCAGACTGGGGAAAGGAAGGCCGTCGGGGGACAGAGTGACAGCCTGGGACCTGGCAGTGGGGGAGTCCCTTGATAGCCGCCCCAGGACAGAAGAACCCCAGGTAGACGTTTATTGAATGGAGGAAGACATAAAGGATCTCATGAAGTGGATGCTGCCCAAGATAAAGATGCAGAGGAGGAAGATGTCAGAGGTGAAACAAGGGCAGCTTATGCTCCTTGCCTGAAACACTGAGATTGTTAAGGAAAAAGCAACATGGGACATACAGTAAGAGAAATAAAACTTGTATGTGAGAGTCAGAGTGACTCAGCAGAAGCCAAATGGAAAACCACACAGGTGTGAATGGTAATACAATTAACAAGTCCTGAGTGCCAAGGACAAGAATTGCAAAGTGAATAATTGGACACACCTGACAATTGTTAAGTGGTCAAGGCTGAGATGATGAAATCCTTAATTGTGGGATGAACAAGGAGAACCAATGGGAATGGTGTACACGCCTACTGGGTGGAAACAGACCACAGTAGGTGGTACCATGCTTTGGCTATAAGAATGACTATAGATCCCAATGTATTTTGTGGGTTGTAGTTGTGGGTAGTAGAGTGGATTGGAGAGTGAGGAGTTGAGTATTGTTTGGAGCTGTGTATATAGTAGATTAAAGTAGATCTTTTATATAAGACTACTGAGTTGTCTGGTGTCTTGGATGAAGCTACAAGAACCAGCAGGACCCTGGTGAAGAAGGGTGAAGACT
>NW_024828087.1:0-1491 GCF_019175285.1 Sceloporus undulatus
TTCGTAACCCGAAAAGCCTTCGTAAGCCGAATTGCCATAGGCGCTAATGGGGAAAAGCCGCGATCCCGTGCGAAAAAGCCGAAAAAAGCACCAAAAGTTTTTTCGTAACCCGAAAAAACATTCGTAACCCGGAACAATGTTTTCCTATGGGATTTTTTCGTATCCCGAAAATTTCGTAACCTGGGTATTTCGTATCCCGAGGTACCACTGTACTAGAGAAAGGTGAAACTATACAGGAGCCCATACAGGAGGAAGTATGAAAGTCCTTGTAGGCTTTTTTCTATATAAAATATTCATAGATATTAGAAATCAAATATCCAGCGCACTCCGCATAAGGATCAACAGTACCTTCTAAAATGATATCACTCTCCCCCAGCAATGGCTAGTAAAAATCACTGGGTCAGCAGTATTTGAACAGGAATAAAGAATCTTTATTTTCTTCATTTCTCCCTATTGGCATTCTTGCCTCCCACCTCCCCCCAATTTGTGTCAGGTGATTAGGTTTTGTGTTGTTTCCTCTTTCTCACAAGGGAATTGCGTGTGTGTGTGTGGGGGGGGTCTCATTACACAAATCTGGGAGGAGATGGTAAAAACAATGAAGCAGGGTGGAAAAAGAGAAGTCGGAGGGACTTGAGAGAACCATATATTGCTTTTGCCCATCCCATAGTCCCATTGCAAGTAGACTTGTCACATGCCTGAAGGATGTATAGTAGGAAGGAATTTGAAAAATCTTCATGTTCATTTTTGATAGGTGTCTCTTGACCTATTGAGCCCTGTCTAAAGAAAATGGTGAACTGTTGATTCCCCTCCACACACATACACACACATACATTTTTCACATGTCAGGAATTTGAGGGAGGGGGGATTTCCATTGAAAGAAAGGGATTATTATTCAAAAAGTAATTTTAATATAAAACAACCTTTTAGTACGGAAAACAGTTTATTTTGCACAAAACAAACTGTTTTCTGGATAAAAAAAAGTTTTTTGTACAAAATTCCCTAAGTGTGGAAAATCATCAACAACAACAACAACAACAACAACAACAACAATAATAATAATAATAATAGTTTTTATTTATATTTCCTGCCTCTTCCAAGGACTGAAGCAGGATTACAATATTAAAATACAGTTTTTAAGTAATCAATAAAATACTAATACTGAGTTATATACTGTATCCCTATTAGTTTGTTAAAATCCCCAAACATCAAATCATATACCAACAATGTTCAAAAACTCTAATAATCATCTAGTGGATTTTTAAAACAAATTATCTGTTCTGTGAGGAGGGGAAAATCATTCTTATGTATTCAGGCCAAGCCCAAAATATTTGCTGCCTGAGGTGGAACAGCATATGACCACAGCTTCGAAAAGTTATCTTTTTAGACTATAATCTCCAAGTCCTCCTCCCACCCATCCTGACCATTGAATTGGTTTACTCAAAAGCACAGACAAAGCAATTTATCTGAGCATCATTTGTTGTTGTTAACTAC
>NW_024828088.1:863-1491 GCF_019175285.1 Sceloporus undulatus
CTCTCCCCCCCTCTCTCTCTATTTCTCTCTCTCTCTCTCATCTATCTGTCTATCTATCTATCTCTATCTGTATATCTATCTATATCTATCTATCTATCTATCTATCTATCTATCTATCTATCTATCCTATCTATCTATCTATTTATTTCACTCTCACCCTCCCCCCTCTCTATCTATCTCCCTCTCTCTCTCTATTTCTCTCTCTCTCTCATTTTTTATTTTTATTTTTATTGACCCCAGGCGGTCTTTGCTGAGGCCTTCAAAGCCAGCCTTGCATGCAGGCAGTGCCCTGGCCTAATATAGGCCAAGCTTAGGGGGCCTGATGCCCACAAATGCCGGCTTCCAAAGGGCTCTGGAGGGCTTTGGAAGCCGGCAGCCAGGGAGGCACCTTTGGAAGCTGGCAGGACAACCAGGTAAGTGCTCTTACCGGCGTACAAGACGCCCCCCCCAACTTTTGACCCCGTTTTAGAGTGTCAGAAAGTAGTCTTGTACGCCGGAAAATACAGTATATCTGTTTGGACATTTTTGATTCAGCCTAGTTTAGGATCAGGCAGGCACTCTTCCAGAGTTTCGCTTGACTCCTAAGTATTGTTGTCAGACCTCACTTTTGTAGCCAATGTTCACAGCC
>NW_024828089.1:0-1491 GCF_019175285.1 Sceloporus undulatus
GCATGTGCGAGGGGGCCGATACGAATCGGCCAATCCTCATGTTGAGCACCGGTATGACAAAACATTCTGCACTGAATGCACTTCGCGCGAATGCAGATTGGCCAATTTGAATCCTGCCAATGCGGAGGGACTCCCAGGTATGATGGTATTGTGCGAAATAACGTGAATTCGAACCGCCCAGTGCAGAAGACCCCCAGTTCCACACTCGTCTGATAAGGGCTATTAATCAGAGAAATAAATATATAGATCTTGCAGACTCTTGACACCCCTCTAGGCTACGGCATCCAAGCATTTTTTTTTCAACATTTACTTGTTTTGAATTTTTTTTAAAAGGCAGCATACTTTTACTTTAATTATTGGTATATTGTTGCTGTTCCTGACCTACAAAAAGATGAAACATTGAGTTGTACTTTATTTTGTTAACAAAAATTAAAAATAAATGTGCTTCCATGCAGCCCCTGGACCATATTTTTGTGGCTTGTGAAGCCCCCTACAATGTAATCCAACCCCTCCAACCCCCATTTTAAAAAAATGGTTCAATTTTCAGGCTTGGAAAAAGCCAGAAAAAATCTTGCTCATGGTGTTTTCAATAAAGCACAAAATCTTTTAGTAGCTAGTTAGTTGTTTATTTGAGTAAAATCAGCTTCTCATTTATTTAGTAGCATGTTTGTCTAATCCATTATTGTGCTCTGTTAAACCTATACAAGTGTAATGGCAGGTTTAGCTGTTTTAGTCTGGAATATTTGTAGGGGTGCAGAAATCAAGCACTTCAACTGCCATGGCTCACTCTGATAGAATTCTGGGATTTGTAGTTTGGTGAGGCACCAGACCTCTCTCATAGACCATGCTGAATACCTCACCAAACTAAAATATACCTCACCAAACTAAAAATCGCAGGATTCCACAGTATGGAGCCATGACAGTTAAAGTTATGCCAAACTGCTTGATTTCTACAGTGTGGAAGAGCTTTTACAGGGTTTTAGACTGCTCTGCCAAAGGTTCTGGTGCCTCATAAAACTACAAATCCCAGAATTATGTATGAGGCAGCCATGGCAGTTTAAGTGGTATTAAACTGCATTATTTATACAGTGTAGACACACCCCTTGTCTAAGGGGATTATCACACGGGAGGCTTACCATGCGTTAAATGCCGGCAAAACGCTCCAGAAGCGCAAAGGCCTGGTAGCCAGTCACGTTTCTGAATCATCACTGAAGCATCCCTTTGCCTCTCCCGTCCTCAAACCATTTGTGGAGTAGCCATTTCTTCAATAATGGGAACTTCTTGTGCTCTTTAATCATCCCTTCATTTCTTTTGTCAGTATTCAGTGAGACAAAGTTCAGTTGGTATTTGATTTATTCATTATGCTTGGCTTAAAGCAGGTTAGTCAATGTGAAATTCCAGTGAGAACGTAAACCAAGTAGGAAGGAAGTATATGGAAGTGTCTCAAAATGGGAAGGGTGAAAAAGAAGTACTGAAGAGGAAGGAGATTAC
>NW_024828090.1:0-1491 GCF_019175285.1 Sceloporus undulatus
CCAGTGGCCCTCAGAGGAGAATGCCTTCCTTTGGCTTCTGGCTAGAGAAACACAGCTGGAGGCTTCTCCAATGCCTCGCACCCAACACTCTCATCAGGCATGGAATGAACATGGAGCATGGCTTCCACAATTCCCATTTTGCATTTTGTATTCCTTCTAATTTCACATCTATTTAAAACCTCTCCCTCATTTGATGATAAAGATACCAGTGACAATCTAGGCCAGATTCTTTAAGTTCTTCTTGTGTTTTGATCTCGAGTTTTCCTTGCGATTCTTTCAGGACATCCTTGTATCTTAACCAGTTAATTTTCTGGATACCTTTCCTCCCGAAAAGAGCCTCATGCGGCAAACACCATAAAGGTATTTTTGGACATATTCTACACTTGTTTTTCCCTAGATCTTCAATAGAGCTTTTCTTACGAAATGATTTGTGCTTTTAGATACAGTCTAAGTCAGTTATAAAGGATAGAAGCACCCAATTCGTACTTTTATCCTATTAAATATGATTTTGCTTTTTTTAAATATAAGCAGTTTGTTTTTCTGTCTAATTCTTATTTTTGTTGTTCTTGTTTGTTTGTATGTTTGCTTGTTTCATTCTTGGTAATATGAGTTATTCTGGTCTGCCTCCTTCCTTCTTCACTGAAAATCTATTAATAATAAAATTGGGGAGACCTTTAAAACCTCCCAAAGGAGCTACTACCTCCCTGGCCCAATTTAAGAAGGACCTGAAGACCTACTTATTCCAGCAAGCATTTCCCCCATAAAAATTCCTAAGGGCCTTCCTCCTCCTCCGTGGCCATGAGGATGGGCTAATGGGGTTTTAGCTGTTCTGTTTTTATTGTATAATTGTATGGCATGATTTTGCTTTTAATCTATTGAATGTATATGTATCATGTATGTAAACCGCCCTGATCTAAGGAAGGCGCGGTATATAAATAAAACTTTTATTTATTATTTATTTATTATTTTTGGGGAACAAGCCTCCTCTTAGAAGCCAAAGCCCAATGTTTGTGAAGAATAAGAATAAGGCTTGTATTAAAACTATCCTCTCCATATCTGATCCCTTTTAAAACACATCTTCCCTAGAAAGAGCAGAGCTGTGTAAGAAAACCCTCTCAGAAAACATACACACAAAAGATACACGAAGAGACCCACTTCTTTCCTTTTGGCCCAAGGAGCCTGACCTCCTTCTGACTCTGGAGCCTCAGGAGAGAAAGAGAAGCCTCTGCTCAACTGAGGCCTCAGAGAAGGTTGTGGAACATTAATCCCCACAGTCACAAGCAACAAAAAATGGCCACCAGAACACAAAATGGCCGCCAAGACACAAAATGGCCTCCACCTCAGCGCTTGGCAGTTGGAGGCCTCAGCACAGCCGTGAAGCCTACCTCTTCCAGGCCTTGTCCCACTCCACTCCACTCCACTCCACTCCACTCCACTCCACTCCACTCCACTCCACTCCACTCCACTCCACTCCACTCCACTCCACTCCAT
>NW_024828091.1:0-1491 GCF_019175285.1 Sceloporus undulatus
ATGGAACCCATTAGGTTCCAAGAAGCCCTAGGGGGTTCTATGGTTGGCAGTGCCAGTGACTCTGTTGAAGTTCTGGTTAATTTATGGAATAACAACATCACCAGAGCTATAGACATGATCGCTCCCAAGCGTCCTTTCCAACCCACTAAAAACTGTAACCCATGGTACACTGAAGAGCTTAAACAAATGAAGCGGGTTGGACAATGACTAGAGAAGCAGTGGCTGAAATCTCAACTCATATCTGATAAGATACTTCATAGGACTTTTCTTAGGTCCTATCAAGTGGCGATAGATGCAGCCAAAAAATCTTTCTACTCTGCATCTATCGCATCTGTGAAATCTCGTCCAGCTGAGCTGTTCAGGGTGGTAAGGAGTTTAACACAACTGCCTCCCACCCAGAACCCTCTATCAGAGTCAACCATAGCTTTCTGTAATGCTTTTAATGATTATTTCACAGATAAAATCTCTCGGATAAGAGCTGATTTGGATGCCAACTTTAAGTCAGAAGCAATGAGAGAGGCATCCAACGCCTCCGCCATTACTGTTAGACTGGATCAGTTTGAGTCAGTAAGTACTGAGGACGTGGACAAGCTCCTTAGTAGTCTGAAAAAACGACTTGCCCTCTTGACCCTTGCCCATCCTGGCTGGCTGTCCAGGGGGGTGATATAGTCAAGCTGATGCTGAAAAATATAATCAATGCATCCTTCAGGGAGGGTACCCTGCCTTCTTGTCTTAAGGAGGCAGTGGTCAGACCACTCTTAAAAAAGCCCTCCCTGGACCCTCTGGATAGAAATAACTATAGGCCAGTCTCATTGTTGCCATTCTTGAGCAAGGTGATAGAGGGCGGTCGCCAATCAACTACAGGCAGTCTTGGATGAAGCTGATTATCTGGACCCATTTCAAACCGGATTCAGGGTGGGATACGGAGTTGAGACGGCCTTGGTCGCCTTAGTCGATGATCTCCATCTAGGCATGGACAGAGGAAGTGTGACCCTGCTGGTGCTCTTAGACCTCTCAGCGGCCTTCAATACCATCGACCATGGTATCCTTCTGGAACGCCTGAGAGAGTTAGGTATCGGAGGCACTGTTCTCAGTGGTTCCGGTCCTACCTCTCAGGCAGATTCCAGATGGTGGTGCTAGGAGACAGTTGCTTTTCTAAAAGAAATAAGCCCTGGTGTTTCAACAATTTTTTAGAGTACAATGCTCATCTGCCCCAGCCAGCATGGCAAAGGATCAGAGCTTAAGGCAGTTTAAAGCATCTGGAGCAAACTACATTGTCTACCTCTGTACCAGACTGATTCCACAACTGCATAATAAAATAGGTGACCCTACCTCAGCATCTATGACATCAGTGATGTAGCGTGGGGTGAGAAGTGGCATGCGCACATATTGTAGCAGCTCTGGCAGGGATGCTTCCCTTTCTTTCTTTGAGTGCTTCACCCAATTAATAACTGCCTCAAAGACAGGTTCTTCAGAATCAACCTGTAAGAA
>NW_024828092.1:0-549 GCF_019175285.1 Sceloporus undulatus
CGGCCATCAGGTGGGCAGGGGTCCTGGTGGTCTTGCACTTGGGTCACTTCCAGCAAAAGGTGCCCCAAAGCTGTGTCCAAGGAGCTGAGATGAAGTTCCTGAGAAAAGAGACCAGAGATTAAAAAAAAGGACGCAAATTGGATCTCCTATAAAGAATCAATGCAAATAGATAGAACTAGTTATAGAATAAAGACAAGAGAAGATCCTAATGATCAGGGTTATGATCTTTCATGGTTCTTTGACAGACAATTAGAGAGCTCTTCCTAATGGATAAAAATCAATACGGTATTTGCAAATCAGACTCTGATCTAGAACAGGAAATAATGTTGAATAAAGATGCCTTATTAGCAAGACTTTATAATTGTATTCTTAAAATCTATACAGAAGAAGTTATTAAAGAAAATGTGATCAGATGGTCTCAAAACTTTGGTTTTGCAATTGAATTAGACCATTGGGAATACACTTGGAAAAAAAGATTGAACTATACTTGCAGCCAAAACATCAAAGAGAGTTATTATAAAACATTTTTTGATGGTATTTAACACCAGA
>NW_024828092.1:649-1491 GCF_019175285.1 Sceloporus undulatus
TTGAATAAAGATGCCTTATTAGCAAGACTTTATAATTGTATTCTTAAAATCTATACAGAAGAAGTTATTAAAGAAAATGTGATCAGATGGTCTCAAAACTTTGGTTTTGCAATTGAATTAGACCATTGGGAATACACTTGGAAAAAAAGATTGAACTATACTTGCAGCCAAAACATCAAAGAGAGTTATTATAAAACATTTTTGATGGTATTTAACACCAGAGAGAATAAGCAAGATGTATAAGAATTGCAGTAATTCGTGTTGGAAATGTGAAAAGGAGTAGGGCTCAATCTATCAAATGTTTTGGACTTGTGGAAAAGAGGTACAACTTTGGAAGCTGATTTAATTTGACATTAAGAACGTTGTAACTATATCTTTTAAATTCTCGCCTGAAATTTTTTGCTTAATATAATAGAACAATCCATAGGAAAAAAGCATGGTAAAATGTTATTTTATACATTGTCATCTGCAAGAATAGTGTTTGCTCAGAGAAGGAAAACTAAAGAAATACCTTCAAAAGAAGATTGGATATTTAAGCTTCTGGACCTGATGGAAATGGACACACTCTCAAGAGGAATTAGAAAGGAGCATCAAATTTATATAAAGGAGACTGGAATAATATAATTGAATATCTCCAGAAGCATGGAGGGGAAATGCTACTTTAGGGATAGAACTAATTTAAGTTGAAGTGTTTTAATTTATCCAAAGAAATATAACAGCTGTAAAACAGAAGTATCTTGGGAGGTTAAAAGCCCAATGATGTTCAGTTTAATCTAATTAGAGCGATTTTGTATCAACTGTTTTACAATTTAAATGAGGAGTGAAAGAGAAAATAAATGATT
>NW_024828093.1:0-1491 GCF_019175285.1 Sceloporus undulatus
GAATTCTACCCACCCCCATATTTAGCAGAGAAAGAAATCAGACTTAGGAGTTTATCGCACACGCGTTTGTAAACGATCCGAGGTCTGTATGGTAACGGAACGGAACGGATTTTATCGCACAGCCTCGTTACCGACACGTTTACAGTGCGTACCCGTTCCGTTCCGTTCGCGTAAAATGTCCCCAACGATTTATTTCTGTCCTCCCTCTCCAGTAAACGTTATGAGAACGGAAAATCCCCCGTGTGCGATATCCTACGCGTTCCAATTCCATCTCCGTCCAGTCCCTACAGTAACGATGGTCCATCATGACATCATTCCTATACCTGGTCCCCTTGCAAGATGTTTTAACGACTTTCATCAGTGAAAATTATAGAACATGTAGACATGTTTGTATATGAAAAAAAAACCCAGGAAACTGTGTTTGATACCAGGTAACGATGTCGGGTAGGTATGTTAGGTTTTGAATAATTGTCCCGCTGCAACAAGACAGCTGAAGACCTAAAGTAAGCCATGACTTTAGGACCTAAAATGTCCAACATTTTGTGCTTTAGTTTGGTGCTGCATTTGTCCTACTGTTTCTTCTACATTTTGTCCTACATTTATTCCCTGGCGATAGTGGACTATAATGGCAACATTATGGTAGCTTTGCCTAAAATATCCAATTAATTCAGGGACAAATGAAAGAACAAAGCTATGGAGAAAATCTACCTTGTTCTTAAAACATTTAAAAAATTTTTTTAACATTGATAGCTATATTTTGTCCTACTGTATGCACTAGTTTTCTGAGGACATTTACAGCAGTTCTAGATGGAGGGACATCACGTAATAGATAAATATTTCCTTTCGTTACTGTTGTGGATTTTTTTATCAGTGATTACAACACTGTAGTGGCATTACATAAAGTACCTTGAATTAATATTTCGTGTTTTGTTGTGGGATTGTCAGTTTTAAGGAGTGGTATATTGATTTCTCAGTCAGAGAACTTCCCTGCCTACGAATTCTATACACCCCTCCTTAAAACTGTCAACCCCATAATCTGACAGGAGGCGGCTGCAATGTCTCTTCCGCGTTTTTTCAGAGAGGGACAGCGAGTTTCCCAATATTCCTAGAGTGTACAGGAAATGGCTGTACGTGTTTCCGGTACAATTAGCCAATAGGAATCCACCATCCTTATTGTGGCGGCGGATTTTCTAAGAGGTTTCCTGTGGAGCGTTGGTGATCTAAAGGGAAAAATGGAGGGAGACATGTCACAATCTCTGCCCGGGACGGACGTGCAAAACACCGTATGCAGTAATGAGAAAGCAACAAAGGGTGTCCCTTGGTGTCGAAACGAGATTTTGGACTTGCTTGATATTTGGGGGGCAGCGCGTTTCCAAGACAGACTGAGGGAATCTCATCGGAATCTGGACATATTCAAAGACATTGCCGAAGAGATGAAGAAGCGGAACCATGCTAGAACAGGAGAGGAGTGCAGAAACAAAACCAAACACA
>NW_024828094.1:0-1491 GCF_019175285.1 Sceloporus undulatus
TGCTGCTAGATCAATAAAGGCAACAAATAGATGTTTTGTAGGGCCTTCAATTCCTTTCTGAGCTAAATAATAAAGAGTCAAACAGTGGTCAATAGTACTCTGGCCTTCCCTAAATCCAGCTTGTTCAGGATAAATAATCTGGTTGTTAAATTCCCAATCCTCCACTTTATTTAATAAATATCTACTATATAGCTTAGAATCCACGTCCAGAAGGCTTATGGGCCGATAGTTATTAGGATCTTGCTTATCTCCCTTCTTATATATGGGGACAACTACGCTCTGTTTCCAGCCTACTGGAGTTATCCCAGTATTATTGATTTGGGTAAACACCTTAGCTAATATTGGAGCCCACCATTCAGAAAAAAAATTTATATATTTCTGGGGGCATCATATTTTCTCCTGGGGCTTTATTCAATGCCAGAGCTGCAATCAGCTTTTTTATCTCAGATTCTGAAACTGGGGGCCATTGAGGCAGATAGGTAGTTTTTAAATCAAAAAAAGAGTGATGCTCTGCATTTGTAGCTCCATAGAGTTTACTAAAATGGCTATACCATTGTTGTGATGTAATATGCCCAACAATAACCGGTCTAATCCTATTCATGCCAGAAGCAGTAATATCCCAAAACTGTTTCTCATTTTTTTCTGTAACAACTTGCGCTAGTTGTTTCCATTGTGTTCTAATATATTCATCTTTTTTGTGTTTTAAGAGTGCCTTATAGGATGACCGCATAAAGGCTAAGATGTCAGGAGAGATATTGTCATTGTTTCTAAGTGCCTGCCGAGAGCACTTCATCAGTGCTTTCCGAGCACTTCGACATTCCAAATCAAACCATTTGTTAGTTGCTACCATGTTGTGATTAAATTGTTTGTTACTCACCAACTTGGGCCTAAGCATTTGAATGATGGTTTGAAAAATATGTAAAATATCTGAAGTGGAGTTTAAAATAGCTGATTGTAGGGACTTAAAGGTAGTACTCTCCAGCATCTGATGGACTGAGATGCCCAAATTAATTGACCACCGTATTCTCTGTTCTCCCATATGAATTCCATTTAGATTTAAATTTAAATTTTGGGGAGTACAAGAGGGATGAAATGATCCAGTATTAAATAGTAATGACAATGGGAAATGATCACTTTCAATACAACTAATAACTTCAAATCTACAAATATCAGGGACCAAATTTGCAGATACTATTATATAATCTATTGTACTTGTTCCCCTGTTGGTAACATAAGTATATGGACCCGATGTCAGATCGTAATGGGTTCCATTAAGGCACTGCAAGCCATGCAAAGAAAGAATTTCTGTAAGCTTAAAGCCAGCTTTGTTGGTAGTTATATCCTTTGAGACCCTAGGAACAGGTACAATATAAGCAGTTGATCCTTGATTAGTACTCTCCACCAGCCTTGAGTCATTTCCAATTCTAGCATTAAAGTCTCCGCGGAGTAAAAGCCTTGTAGAGGGATATTGACTCTCCAAGAAAAATATGG
>NW_024828095.1:0-1491 GCF_019175285.1 Sceloporus undulatus
AAAAAAGATAAGTTGCTTTTAAAAATTAGAATCTGGAAGAGAGTTGGAAGGGTCTTTAAGACCCATATAGTCCAATTCCTTTCTGCCATGCAGGAACCCATAGCTAAAGCACTCCTGAAAGATGCCCATACAAGGGTCTCATTCCCACTACAATATACACAGAATCACTGACCGAGCTATATGACCATCGTTCCCACTTGAAACTGATTCCGACCCTTATTCGATCGATTTCTATTGCAATAAAGTGGGGCAAACGCAAAAAAACTGTTTTTTCCTGACAGTAGTTTATATGTGGTTCTTTTCAGAAGAATCAATTCTGAAGCGAGTTGAATAAGTAGGAATGATAGATCAGAATCTACACACACATACACACACTGCTCTTTTTATTTGGGGTGAGTTTTTTAAATAAATAAAAGTATTTGATAAATCGGTAGATTGGTCAAGCAACTAGTTGTAAAGGCAAGTAGTTGCTAAATCATTCTATCGATTTATTGATTACTTTTATTTAAAAAAAAAAATAAAAACATTTGTCCTCCGTCCTCCTCCTCTTCCTCCTGGGTCCCTTCCTTTCTGCAGAAGAGAAGCACCTGAGCCGAGTCCCCAAACAGCCCATCAGGGACAGGGAAGTGAACAAGTGAGGGAGGCTCCACAAAGGGGAAGTCTCCGGGGGCTGGGAGTGGACACTACCTCCTCCTCCTCCTCCATTAGGGAGCCCCAAATGCTCTCTGCCAGCGCCATCCCTCTCTCTCCACCACGATGGTGACCCCTGCCTCCTCTCTCTCTCTCTCTGGCCTCCGACGTGCATTTTTAGTCCCCTCTTCTTCCTCCTCCTCACTATGGCAAGCAGGCAACAAGACTGCGCTTACAGTATGTAGAGAGCCCCTGGCCAGTCCATCATAGATTGGCGGAGATGGGGTAGTGGGCAGGCAAGAGAGACCCCACATTGGATGAGACATGAGAGACACAAGAAAGACAGAGAGAGACTTTGATGGTTGCAGGATAGTAGGCCCTGTCCTATAGATTTTCAACCTCAGGCAGGTTCACATGGGTAGATACAGTTTTTCAGATTGTCTGAACCAAAGCTATAGGTCATCCCAGAAACAAACCAGTAGACAAGGAAGCTATTTCAACAAGGGAATTAAATATGTTCAATGTAAATGGCTCCCAGTCAACAGTGTGGCCGCATCATTCTGAACTCGGTAAAGTTTTGTTTCCAAAGGCAGCCTCATACAGAGTCCATTATAGTATTCCAAACGGGTAGTAATCAGGACATGTAATCTTTCTTGAACTATGTTAATCAGAACTGAACACAGAACATCATCTGAGCTCTGATCAGAAATAGACTGTTTCTGCCCCTAGAAGCTTGTAGTTCAACAGAGAGGTGGCAAAATAGGAGCAAATATGGCCTGAGGCGGAGGAAAGGAGGAGACCTTTTATATGGGAAGGGAATCATAGAATCATAGAGTTGGAAGAGACCACTAGGGCCATCCA
>NW_024828096.1:0-536 GCF_019175285.1 Sceloporus undulatus
TCAAATGAGACTTTAGGAGTGTCTTGTCGGCTAAGAGATGATATCTTAGCCAGTCGTGCTCTAGTCATTGCGCAGCCCGCTTCCTTGCCCTGAGATCTTCCGTATACGAGGGCTTTTTGTTGGAAGCAGGCAGGAAAGGACACTTGGGCGCGATACTGTGTACAGCCCTGGAGAGATCTGTATCCCAGGTGTTAGTCAGGGCATCAACAGAATCGCCGTCAGTTCCAACCATATACCCTTCTAGGGCTTCTTGGAACCTTTGGGTTCCATCAGCCTTTGAGGGTGGACCATACGAATAGGTCCGCCACCCCTGGGGGGGGGGATCTGGGTAGATGCCTTGATGTTCGCCTCGACCAGGAAGTGATCCGTCCATGACAAGGCGGAGATGTTAGTAACTTCCGCCCACGGAGAATCCATATCCGAACAGAAAAGGACATCGAGTGTATTACCAGCTGAATGTGTGGGCCCTGAGACCAGTTGGGAACAGGCCCATGGCTGTCATGGTAGCCATGAACTCCCGAGCTGCACCAGTTGGA
>NW_024828096.1:636-1491 GCF_019175285.1 Sceloporus undulatus
TCGAGTGTATTACCAGCTGAATGCGTGGGCCCTGAGACCAGTTGGGAAAGGCCCATGGCTGTCATGGTAGCCATGAACTCCCGAGCTGCACCAGTTGGACCATGACTGGCCTCGAGAGGGATGTTGAGGTCCCCCAGGACAAGAAGCCTGGGGGACTCCAACATCAACTCTGAGACCAGCTGTAACCGCTCGGCCAGGGAATCTGTTAGCGCACGGGGTGGCCTGTAGACCAACAGAATCCCTAAACTGTCCCTAGCCTTCAGGGTCAGGTAAATACACTCGATGTACAGTCTGACGGAGATGGTTCCTGGTCAAGGAAAGGGTGTTCTTATGAATCAAGGCAACACTCCCCCCCACCCACTTAGCCTGCACTGGTCCTTAACTGAGTACCCGGCTGGGAGGGCCTGTGCCCACACCACTTCACTCTCAGGCCCAAGCCAGGTCTCAGTAATGCAAGCCAGGTCACAACTCTTATCCTCTATGAGGTCGAAGATGATGTGGGTCTTACTTCTTACCGACCTGGCATTGCACAGGAGCAGAGACAGGGTTTGTGGTACAGTTGGACTGACCCACAGGCCTCTTTGGCTAGGAGAGTGGATGGAAGGAGAGATAGATATTACGCATCGATGTCGCCTTCCTTTCCGATGATTCTCCACACTCCTACCGCTATATCTCCCCCTGCCCCACACTACTTCTATAGGAGCTCCACCTAATACAGCACCATCACCCATCCCCTCACCAAGCTCTAAATCCCCCCCCAAAATACAACAACACACAGCTCCACCCGGTGGTGTGGGGGTAGTGCAGCGTCCTTCAGGGAGCCGGGAGGCCGGCCTTTAAGGTGGAGCCCCTCTC
>NW_024828097.1:0-1491 GCF_019175285.1 Sceloporus undulatus
AAAAAAAGGAATTACTCTCTCGATCCTTGCCTGTCTTGGATTGCCGTCCAGGGGGGTGAAATATAAATAACAACAACAACAACAACAACCTTTCAAGGGGGTCCAAGGCCTTTTCAGTATGCTTCCAGAACCGGAGGGGGGGAAATCTTTCTGGGGCTGTGGGTCTTTCTGTTGGTCCTCCTCTGCAGGGTTGTTGTAAAGGAAAAGGTAAGTATTTGAGGCGGGTGCCTAATCCGGATCCTGTGGGCCTCTAAGCCTAGTTCCCAAGTTGACAGGGGATTGCCAGAGCTTTGAGGTCCCTCTGTCTCCCGCCTTTTGGCTTTGGCCTAGATTTGGCGCCTCTCCTTCTCCAGAGCCAAAAAACCCAGGAATGCAGAGAAAATTTCTCCCCCTGCCCAAATAAAATGTTGTTTCCAATGCTATTGAACCCAGAAAACTCTTCCCCAAATGAGGCATCAGAAGGGAGGGATTTGCCTCTGCCCCACTTTCCAGAAGGGAGGGGGCTCCTCAAAGCCCTTTCTGCCTTTGGATCCCCCTCCCCTGCATGGCCATGCCTCTCTCCAAGGGTCCCCCCTGCCTTCATAATAACCCCTAAGTACCTGGGCCCCAAGGAATCCACAGAGGAGGGGGCAGGGAAGGAAAGAGGGAGAGGAAGATTGGGGGAAAAGAGGAGCTTCCTTCCTTCTTACAACCCCCAAAGCCCCCCTCCCCCCAGAAGACCCTCCAGACATTCCTCTGAATGAACAAGGGCTCTCCCAACTTCCTTTCCTACCTCAGAACAGACTTTGAGAGCAGCCATGGCTTCAGGGGCTGAGATGCCCCAAAAGGCCTCTCCTCAGCATGCGCAGGGATTGCCAGGGCATAGATGCTGCTGCTTATTCCACTGGTTGCCTTTGTGGGAAAGGACGGTATGCACTGGGGGTTCAGTGGCCTCCCATTCCTTCCCTCCTTTCAGGAGACAGCAATGCAGCCCAAGGCGCAGCCCAAGGTGGGAAAGGCAGGAAAGTAAGGCTCTGATTTGGAAATAAAGCTCTGTCTGTGTATCCTGTATCTTTGTGTGTGTGTGTTTTTGCCTCTGCTGTTGTTATGGCTGGGAATGGAGCTGAGGACTGAGGAGAAAAGAAAGTTTCAGTTTGGGCAAATTCAGAACTTCTGTGCATCAAAGAGTCCAGTGTGTTGAAATAGCAAAGAACTTTATTGAGAACACATTGAAATTCAGTGTTTAAGCCAGAACTGCCCACTCCAGTCCAAACAACATATTAAAACCCCAAAACCTAAAATATGACCCTCTTCCAAATGTAGCCCCCATGTCCAATTCCCACAGTCTATGCCCCACAGGTAACAAGGCCCCTTACCAATTCCCACAAATTAGCCCTTTCTCTTAATACCAACCTCCAACTTTCTTCACCCAACATCCCACACACTGCAAAAGCTATCATTTCCGTGACACATAAAACCAGATATAACAAACCCCAGCCTCCCCAACTACCT
>NW_024828098.1:0-1491 GCF_019175285.1 Sceloporus undulatus
ATATTTTCTATACAAAAGGGAGAAAACAGCTGCATGTTTACTTTTTTCCTGAACTTTTTAAAAATGTACTTGTTAGACTGTGGGCATGGTCTGTCCATAATTTGGGGCTCTTACCAATTTAACTATTACAGGTTGGTCTCTCTTTTTTATATATGTATAAATTCTGTTATAAGTTATGTTGTATAGGCCTCTCAGTTTTTAAATCTGTATGTTCAGTTGTAGGGTGTTTTTGTTATCATATTTTACATTTGTTATGTTTTGGTTTTATATAGATTTAGGTTTTATATTGTATTTAAATTATTTAAATTATTTTTCCATTTACTCATAGTAGGCCACCCAAAGATCTATAACACAACAGATATGGTGGTGTCAATAATGGTGTTGTGGTGTCAATGCTGAAATAAGGCCTCATGCTGTTTCTGTAATGGGCCAAGAAATGATAAGAATGCAACAGTGAGAATGGATTTGCTCCCATCCTGATCAGAAACTGGAGCTCAGGTTGAACCTTTGGGGGGGGGGGGGGATTTTGTTCCAGTGGCATCACTAGGGTTGGTGTCACCCCAGTGTAGTAATCCATGGTGTCACCCCTCAGCATATAGCCATCCCACAGTTCCAGTGAATGGGAGCTGCTGGCGGAGAAAAGGATCTGATCTTCGTTGCCTTCCCCCATCCCCAGAGCAGAGACAGGGCAATCCTCAAGACCAAGGATGTTGGTAGTCCCTCTAGCCCTGCAGAACAGGAGAGTGGAGGACATGGAAGAACAAGAAGAGAAGGCGGAGGAGGATGCCATTGCTGTCCTTGCAGCATCTCCATTCAGCCTGATGCCCTGATCACATGCCACTAGCAGGCAGTACTAGGTGCTGGGTCCTCCCTCCACCTGTCCCCCCCCCATGATCAGGATGCACAGCCCTGAGGAGGGGGAGGGAGGGGAGGGGTGATAGAATGAGAAGTGGCAGCAGCAACTTGGGAACAGCACTTGACATCCGCTTTTCTCCTCCTGACACCATGACCTGGCCCAGATACCTGGCAAACCACTGCCTGTTTTGTCCTACCTTCTCACCCACTGCCCTGTCCTTCCTTTTGGAGAAGAGGAAGAGTCCATAATCATCACTGCCAGAACCAGTGCCTTCCATTTCCTGGCCTGGCCAATAAACCTAACAGACCTAGAAGGTGCTGCCAAATGGCAGCAACAACCCACCCTACCAGCATCCATAGCAGGCACCCAGCAGAGGTACCCTGGCTGGAGGAAGAGAGATGTGGGAGCTTGAGACAGATGGTGATTGACTTCCCCGCCATGTGTCTCCCACTCTGATGATGCCACTCAGTGCTGTCTGCCCCCCTTGCAGTCCCCTAGTGATGCTACTGTATCATTCCTATGACTATCATCGACTGTCATCGTTCTGCCTCTGAGGGAGAGAGAAGGCTGGCCCAGTACCATCAGGGACTGGCCTGAAGAAAGAGGCTCCTCCCTCCCTGTCATATTTCGGCCTC
>NW_024828099.1:0-1491 GCF_019175285.1 Sceloporus undulatus
TGTATGTCACCAGCAGGATGCTGTTCTCTGTGTCTTTGAGTGCTGCAGGGTTTCTTGCCAAGCTGATCCTAACCCTGGTCCCTTTTCACAGGAACTTCATCTCGGCCTCCTTGTACACGGCTTTGGGGCCTCTCTTGCTGGAAGTGACCAAGTACAGGGCCACCAGGACTCCTTATCTGATGGCCAACACAGAGGCCAAGCGGAGGAAGTTGGGCTCCAACAGAAAGAGGATGGAGAGGTACAAGAGCTCTTTGGTGAGTCACTATCATATTAGCTTCATCTGTGTCACTGCTGCACCAATTTATGAAAGGGAGCAAATAAAATACTGTCCCAGTTTGGCAGACATAGTCCTGGTTAATCCTCTGTCACCCCACTTTTTCAGGAGCTTTTAAAAATGTCCCAGTTTTCTCTCACTTTCTCCTTTCTCAGCTCACTTCAGTTTCTGAGGGCAATTGAGTTTGCAGCCCATCAACTCAAAAGTGGGGAGAGGAGAGGAAAGAATGAGACAGGATATGGCCCTTCCCAGGAGGCTGAAGCAAAAGCAAACTGCTGTGCCCTTCCTAGCTTCTGTGATCTTCCTCATAAACAACTTTGGCCATCTTTACTGCCTTCTGGGTTGTTTGTCCACATGTGTCTGGCTTTTCCAATCTGTGAAATATTGGGGGTATGGGAGAACATCTCTGGATCTAAATATGGGGTGGGCCCAGTGGCCCTCAAGCCCAGAGTGCTCCCCGGAACTGTTATTAAAAAATGACGTTTGCCTCTCAGATGTGGCAAGAAATGTTTAAATACACTATAATTCTTGGTTGGCTAAATGTACTGTATGTGTTGGGATAGTCAGTATCCTAATCCATCATCAATATCCTAGCCATGGTCTAAATTATATTGTGTATTATATTGTATATTATATTGAAAAGATTCAAGACAAACTGGATCTCAAAGGCAGTAGCTTTTTTCTTGCTGACAGTATTTAAAGTTTATTTGCTGGACTGAATTCTAAAGTGATCAAATAATATTTGGATGCACCATTCCTCCCCTTTTCCTTAGTCTCTCTGTGGATGAAGGCTATTTTCTGTTGCAGGTGACCTTTGCGGATGTGGCAGTATATTTCACTGAAGAGGAATGGAAACTTTTGACGAAGAAGCAGAGACTTATGTACAGTTCTGTAATGATGGAGAATTAAGAGAATGTGGCCTCTGTGGGTAAGGAACCGGAATCCACTAGCATTATAGAATCACAGAGTTGGAATCGACCACAAGGGCCCTCCAGTTCAACCCACTTCTGCCATGCAGGAACACACATTCCAAGCACCATCCAGCCTCTGTTTAAAGACCTCCAAAGAAGAGGACTCCACCAAACTCTAAGGGAGTATATTCCACTCTGGAAGAGCTCTTACTGTCCCAAAGTCCCTCCTAATGTTTAAGTGGAACTTCTTTCTCTCTGGCTTGCATCCATTGTGGTGTCTCCTTTTCTCTGTAGCAGCAGAAAGCA
>NW_024828100.1:0-1491 GCF_019175285.1 Sceloporus undulatus
AAGAGTGCGGGGCGGATTATATGGGGAGAGGCGGTCCTCCAAGTACCCTGGGCCCAAGCCATTTAGGGCTTTATAGGTCAAAACCAACACCTTGTATTGAGCTCGGAAGCGAATAGGCAGCCAGTGAAGATCTTTTAAAATGGATGTTATATGGTCCGACCTGGAGCTACAGCGACCAGTCTAGCTGCCATATTCTGCACCATTTGCAGCTTCCGGGTTTGGTACAAGGGTTGCCCCATGTAGAGTGCATTGCAGAAATCCAGTCGAGAGGTTACCAAAGCATGTACAACAGTTTCAAGGTCCCTACAGTCCAGGTAGGGACGCAACAGATGTCAGCTGGAGTGACGAGTCAAGGAGTACACCCAAGCTGCGCGCCGAGTCCTTCAAGGGGAGCGTGAACCCGTTCAGGACTGGGTGACAGATCTCACCACCCGGAACTGGGGAACCTATCACCAGTACTTCCGTTTTCCCTGGATTCACACTGAGTTTGTTCTCCCTCATCCAGCCCATTATCTAGAGGAGAGATGCCATCCTTAGTTACTGCATAATACTAATTTCATCTTCCTCTTCCCTGTTATGACCCTACTTCATATTACATATTTCTATAATTAAGTTTTATTCATCCCATTCTCAGTGCTTTATGCCAGTTGTTTGCTTTCCCACTTCCACACATATAGGCAAAACACACTAAAATTTGCAGAATTCAAATACATGCATCTCATCTGAGGAAATAGGCTCAAGTCTACAAAAGTTCATGCTACCAGCTTCTTTCTTTCAATTAGTCTCAAAGGTGCTACAAGATCCCTTTGCATACAAGGTTATAGTTGGCAAGTTTATCCAAATAAATGTTGGATAATTCTAGTATAATCATTTTTGTTTTAAAAAGTAATAAATTCTTTCTTTACTTGAAAAGTCAATCAAGCACAATGAAAAGCTAGCTTATTCTCAAAAGCAAACAGAACCAACAGTTTATGAATTTCGTCTTCTAGGAAGATTGAACAGATGATTAACATTTTTGTTGTGCACCTTTAAGTCATTTGCAATTTATGGCAACCCTAAGGCAAACTTATTATTGGGTTTGGCTGGGGCTCAGAGTATGTGATTCATCCAGGGTTACCCAGTAGGTTTTCACAGCTGAAACTTACAGGCCAACACTCAAACCACTGCACCACACTAGCTCTCCAATTTGAAATGGCAAAGTACAAATATGGCAGAGTGCAAATCCACAGTTCCTGGGCCTTGCTATGTATGTTTGACTGTCCAAGTCTCCATCTAACTTAAAATAAAGCTAACCTTACCCCACCCAAAAAAAAGTGCATTGTTGCTGTGTTGTTTTTTTACCAGTACAGATAAATTGATCACCTACTTTTATGGGCCCTTATAAAGCACTGACAGTATAAGGTCTGTGAGAGTCCTATATAGTTATAAAAAAATCAGACAAAAATGCTGGGAACACATGAGACTAGATCTCCCTGAATTAAGAAACTTGCC
>NW_024828101.1:0-1491 GCF_019175285.1 Sceloporus undulatus
AATTAGAACCAAGCACATACTTCATGCTTCCCGTGACCTAATGCAAAATGCCCCCTTCTTAAAACCCCAGTACTAATAGAGAAAACACAAGACAAAGACTTACCATAGTAAATTCTTTTAGATTTCTTTGGAATGTCTTATCAACCAAAGGGCCATTCACACAACAGAGTAATTGCCCTGCTATTCCAGTGTAACGGCCGTGGTTCCATCCTATGCAATCCCTGGATGGCAGTTTAAAGAGGGGCATTTAGACTTCTCAGCCAGCAAACTCCAGTGCCTTTCTGAACTACAAACCTCAGGATGCCAGAGGATACAGCCATGACACTTAAAGTGGAAAAACAGTGTTATAACTGTATAGCGTGAAAGTCTCCAGAATGGGTGTTAAAAGCTATTAAAAGTTCATGGAGGATAGATAAATAAATACAGTTAAGACACCAATGGACTCCTATAAGTTGTGGGGGGATCTCCTGTGATTTGAGAGAGTGTGTGCACACGTGCATATGATTGTGTATGTGTATAGAAAAATTATTTATATATTCCATGGGAAATTCTTCACCTCATCGATTATAGAATCCAAAGGCATAGCCATGTTAGTCTGGACCTTGTAGCATCTTTCACACTTCGAGAAAGAATGAATTTGGTAGAATAAGCTTTCGTAGACTTTTATAGATGTTGCAGCTGAAGAAGTTAAATTCTACAAAAACTTATGCTACCAACTTCTTTCTTTCTCTGTTAAGGTGAAGCTGCCCCTGTTGTGGGAGTTTATGTTTGGTTTTTATGTTTGAGCAAGATTTGTTGTGTGCACCACAACCTCACTCTATACCTGGGCATCAACAGTCATTTTAACTGACATGAGGCTGATCACATCTTTCTACTTTGCATAGACTGAAATGCCTTTGGGAGCCTTGCTCAAGACCCTGTCACTTACATAGCTGGTGGGCACTAGCAGAGGCCTTCACATAAGACACCTTTGCATGGCCTTTGAGTCCTTAATAGAAACAGAAGAGCTGCCCTGAAGCTGAGATAGTCTATGTGACTTCTGCAAACTAAAAACTTAGATGGTGAAACGTATTTCTTTGAACCAGAGGCTACAAGAAAAGTGCAGCATAAATGTGAGTGAGCAAAAGAATAAAGGATCAAAGGAACTGGAAGCAATTCAGATTGACATCAGCAAATGCTTGACATGAGTCCACAGTTGGGAAGTCCTGAAAGGCCAAACTGAGCCTCTCTGAGATGGTATCAATTTACTGCTTGGACAGTGAAGATAAAAGGACACTGTCAAGGTTAGTTAAATGAAATAGACATGTTCCTATTGTCTTTTCTGGCAAGTTTCTACTGTTATATATCTATGCCAAGAGAACCTGAAGAAAGTTCTAGTGAACTGTCCTGACTGGGAACCTCTGCACCAGGGAGTCCCCTTCTTTTTTGCATTCGTAGGCTCATTTGGATTTATTTATTTTAAATAGCTGTTATAGGAACATGGTAAGTCAT
>NW_024828102.1:0-1491 GCF_019175285.1 Sceloporus undulatus
GAAATTTAGCCATTTTACCATGACCACAGCCGCCTTTGGCATATGGCCATCCTAGCTGGCATGCAGGGGACATTATGTAGATCCTCAACCTTAGCCTTTTTTTTAAATGCTTTATATTGTAATTTGGATTGGCTACAACAAGAGTGGGGTACTCAGTAAAACCAATTTAAAGGCTCAAAGAACTTTCTTCGGGGCTGTGCAGACTGCCTCTAATGGGCGACCTACAGGCGCCTCCATTTTCGGCAGAGTGGGGCCACGGCAACTGCACGCCTTGGGCCTGATCTGGCCTTTCCAGGGTTAAAAAAGGAGCCACAAAAAGCGGCTCCTTTTTACGCCTTGGAAGGGATGTGATAGCCATGGTGGCATGGCCTTATGAGGCTCCTTCAGGTTTCCATATATATAATTTTAGTTATCACTGCCTCTCCCCCTCTTCCCCCTCCTCTCTGTTCTTTTTTCCACCTTGGGAAAAATCTTTAGTAGGTGAACTCCTCAACTTATAGACCCATAATGATATTTCCTACATGCATGAACACTTGGAGGGAGATAGTTTCAATGGCCCCCCAACTTTGAAATCACAGGATACATCTACACTGTAGAAATAATACAATTTGACACACTGCCATGGTTCCATCCTACAGAACGCTGGCAACTGTAGTTTTGTGAGGCACCAGCACTCTTTGGTAGAGAAAGCTGAAGACCTTGTATAAATCCCAGGATTCCATAGGATGGAGTTACAGCCCATTAAATGATGTCACAATGCATTGGCGGGGTACAGACCGCCGCTTTGCGGCGGTCTGCCGCCGCCGCCAGTAGGTCCGCGGGGGAGCCGGAGCCTTCAGACGGCCCGACTCCCGCACGGACCGAAAAAAGAAGCTCCAAAATGGAGCTTCTTTTACCGTCGCGTTTGCGACGTAGCGAGGCGCCAGGGGCGCGCTCGCTACGTCACAAGCGGCGCGACACGTCTGGACGCTGTGTGTCCAGTACGTAAAGATGGTGGCGCCCGTATGAACAGGGTGCCGCCATCTTGTACGTATTCAATACGTACTAGGGTTAGGGGGGTGCAGAAGCACCGCCCCTTCCTAACCCTAGTACGTATTGATGACGTACTATTTGGCGGTCTGTAAACCGCCATTATTTCTGCAATGTAGATGCACCCATAGTGCCATGCTGATCTCACCCCTAGGCTTCCACAGGATTGCCTTATCTAACTATCACCATCAGTTGTATGCAGAGGAGAAGACGGCATCTCAAGGGCTTTTCCCAAGAATGTTCTCTTTCTCCCTTTGGTCAAAGAGGAGCCCCAGGAAATTGGCATGGAAGGCAGCTACTTTTGGTATTCAAAGGACCCTTAAAGAGTTTTCCTCAGTGGTCTCATTCCCACCAGTTTGAATCGGTTTAAATTACCATGGTTTGCACTTAAACCGAATCACTTCAGAAATTCGGAGGGGGGGGCATGCACTAGACCTATTGACACTGATTTTTTTTTCTGCG
>NW_024828103.1:0-1491 GCF_019175285.1 Sceloporus undulatus
GTAAGCAGTTAGAAATGTGTTAGAGTGTTTAGGCCTTTTTGGTTCTTCTAACCGGCTTTCCTAAAATGACTATGCTTTGAAACTTACATTTCTCTTCCAGCAAGACAAGGAGGTCTTGTATAAGTGATATCAACTTTTCCCAAGCTGTTTATTTGCTTTTTTTTTTTCAAAAACTACACACAAGAAAGAATATGCTATGCATTTAGCGAAGACAAAGACAGAAGGATTTGTCAGAAGATGACTTCAGACTTAAAAGTCTTGATAAGGCAACCTTGATCTCCTTATTTCTCATACTGTAAATCAAAGGATTCAGCATGGGCGGAAAAACAGCATACATTATAGTCACTATGAAATCCAAACTGGAAGGAGTGCTAGAGGTGGGCTTCAGGTAAGCAAGACATACAGTCAAGGAAAACATAGAGACAACAGTGAGATGGGGTACACAAGTAGAAAAGGCCTTTTTCCTCCCCAGAACAGAAGGCATTTTCAGAACAGCAGTGAAGATTTCCACATAGCTAACAATAATGAAGGTAAAACAGTCAAACCAAATGACAATACTAAACACAGTAGCTCCCATTTCAATTTGATGTAAATCAGAGCAGGCAAGCCTAACTATCTGTGGGATTTCGCAGAAGAATTGATTGACAACATTAGAGCACAAAGGGGTTCCAAAAGTTCCACCAGTGTGTAATATGGCATTGAGAAGAGCTGCAAACCATGCAGCAAGAGCCATTTGTTTGCAGGCTCTCCTGTTCATTATCCTTTCATATTGCAATGGATTGCAGATAGCAACATAGCGATCATATGCCATAACAGTAAGTAGGGCAACATCAGATCCTACAAAGAAAATAAACAAGAGGACTTGAGTCACACATCCCGAATAGGAAATATGTCTATCATTTGTGAATAAATTAATCAAATATTTAGGGATAATGACTGAAATAGAGCCCAGGTCTTGAATGGCCAGGTTCATCAGAAAAAAGTACAAGGGGGTGTGAAGACGATGGTCAAAAGCTACTGCAGAGAAGATGAGAAGGTTCCCTGATACAGTTGTAAGGTAAAAGATGAGGAATATGATGAAGTGTAAAATCTGCAGTTCCCGGATTGCTGAGAATTTAAGGAGCAGAAATTCAGAGACAGAAGATTGATTATCCATTTCTCCTAATTAATCAGGTCATCTCTAGAAGAGGAACAGAAGAGAAAAATTAAAATATGAGCCATTGAATTTACCATGTAGGGGTTTGAAATCAAAGTGGCAATATTCTTTCAAATACCAAGGTAGAAATTTAATCTTCCAAAAACAATATTACCTTGCAAATTATTATATCTTTGCTATTTTTTTCCTGAGGAATCTTCCATCACAGCCCCAGTAATAAATAATAATAAATCACACTCTCTTGATCCCTCCTTTACAGATGACTTGTGTCTTAATAATGTTCCCAACTACAGTGGTACCCCGGGATACGAATGCGCCGGGTTACGAATTTTTCG
>NW_024828104.1:0-1491 GCF_019175285.1 Sceloporus undulatus
CGTCTTGACCAGGAAATGATCCGTCCATGACAATGCGGAGGTACTTACCACCTCCGCCCACGGATATTCCTGTTCCGTGCTGAAGACCGCATCGAGTGTATGACCTGCACAATGTGTGGGCCCTTTGACCAATTGGGATAGGCCCATGTTTGTCATGGTCTCCATGAACTCCCGAGCCGCACCTGTTAAACTGGTCTCGAGTGGGATGTTGAAGTCCCCCAAAACTAAAATGGGAAATGAAGCGGGTCGCGCAACGACTAGAGCGCAGCTGGCGGAGACACCAGCGCTTATCCGACAAGACACTTCATCAGGATCTTTTGAAAGCTTATGGAGTGGCAATAGGTGCAGCAAAGAATTCTTTCTATGCTGCACGTATTGTGTCTGCAGAGTCACGTCCAGCAAAGCTGTTCAGGGTGGTCAGGGAGCTGACCTGAACCCTATTTTAGAACCAACTAAGGCCTGCTGTGATGATTTTAACAACTTCTTCGCAGATAAAATCTCTTGGATAAGGGCTGATCTTGACGCTGGCATTTTAACAGAAACAACAAAAGAGGTATCCAGAGCTTCCGTGGACTCTATTAAACTGGATCACTTTGAGTTTGTTCATACCGATGAAGTGGACAAACTTCTTGGAAGTGTTAGGAGGATGATGTGCTCTCTTGAGCCCTGTCCTTCTTGGCTGACCGCCCAGAGTGGTGATGCTGTAACATCATTATCACAACGTATAATTAATGCATCATTCAGGGAGGGAAAATTTCCATCTAGCTTAAAATTAGCAACAGTTAAACCGTTGCTCAAGAAACCCTCCCTGGACCCCCTGGTAAGAAATAACTGCAGACCGGTCTCATTATTGCCATTTTTAGGTAAGGTGATCGAGAGAGCGGTCGCCTTCCAACTCCAAGCAGATCTTGGAACCAAACCTCAGCGGATAACAAGGGTCCACTGTATCACCTATTTTGAAAGTTCTTCACTGGCTGCCTATTCGCTTCCGAGCACAATACAAGGTGTTGGTTATTACCTATAAAGCCCTATATGGCTTGGGCCAGAGTTACTTGAGGGACTCCCCATATAATCTGCCCCGCACAATTAGAACATCCGGAAAGAACCTGTTGGAAATACCATCCTCCAAGTACGTTGCCACATCCCAGATGGCCTTTTCATTAGCAGCCCCGAGGATCTGGAATAGTCTTCCCGATGAGCTCCGTCTTATGACCTCCCTGGAATAATTTTAAAAGAGCCTTAAAACCTTTCTCTTTTGTCAAGCCTTCCCCCCTGAAGAATGAAGCTTGTATCTCTGATGCCATCGATTCTCTGCCTACCCTGGATATGTATGTTGTATGATTGTTTTAAAAGTTTTTTTGTACTACTGGATTTTGTTTATGAGATTGTTTGTAATGATTTTTTTAATAGTCTGTAACCCCGCTTCGATCCTATGAGAGAGGCGGGGAAACATAAATAAAATTTATTATTATTATTATTATTATTATTATT
>NW_024828105.1:0-1491 GCF_019175285.1 Sceloporus undulatus
TCTACACTAAAATAATCTATGGCCTGAACCAATGTGAAAGAAAAGGCAGGGGAAAGTCAATCAGTCCTGGCAGGACATCACAAGAGTAAACAAAATTAAATATGTTGTCTCTTTTAGTACTCCACAGTATCAAGCAGACAATAATTCATTCCCATAAAAAGAACTGGGAAAAGGAAACCAAGACCAGGAATTGCAATGATCTGATACTGCACAGTCTTACATAAAAGTTTTCTTATTGCATTGTTGCTGCTTGCTGTGAAGTCATGTCATCCTTGATTTTTGGTGACCCTTAGAGATTTATTGGACAACCTGCTCTTAACCTGCTAAGGTCTTGCAAATCCAGGACCATGTCTTCTGTATAATTTCCTTATAAATCTCCCCTAATTTATTTCCCCAAGGCTTGTACAGCTCTAGGTCTAGCTGCTTTATGACGTTCTAGAATGATCATATGAAAATAATTAACCAATTTCTGATAACTCCTTTATGGAATGAAAGGAGTTGATAGAAGTATAGCTTTGCTTTCTGTCCAGAACAAAATGACACACCTATTAATATTATTTTCTCACAATATGGAAACTGACTGGTGTAGAGCATTCACAGGCCAAGAGGGATTGATTAAGGAAAACGGTAATCCAAATTACAACATACCATTCTGTCCTGGATCTCAACTGATACCATATATCTGGGTGATTCTCTGTTGAGTGAATTTATGGTTAAAAGGGGGAAGTTGTCATGGGCAGTTTGTGCATTTTCTTTCAGCATTTCAGGGTAAGGTATGCCCTTCTTCTTGGTCTTTGAGCCACTATTGACAGATTACATTTAAGTGAATCAGTGTGAGTGTTTAAATGTGTGGGGTCAGGCCTCCACCTTTTAACTGTTGAAGCATTCATTTAAAACCATCACTCTCAAACCTTTGTGGGTATCTGATAGCTGTTTTCATCTAAAGTATCAGATCAACCTTATTTACATTGGCTGATACTTTGCTTCATTTGTACTTAGTTTTAAAATGTCATGTATTATCCTCCAGTTTGTGACAATGTCGTCTTAAATCTGTAGTTCCAGAAATTATTTTATGCAGAGTACTTGCAAGTGATGGTACCTCAGTTCCAAAGACAGAATGCTACCTTAACACTGCATGGCCTCAAACTACAGGCAATTACAGTGGCATCAAACTGCTTTAATTCTGCTATATGGATACACCACTGGTGATGAGGAATTATTCTACAAAAGTCTTTTTTTTAAGCTGTGACATGAAGGGCAAGTTATGGTTTCTTTGTTTACTTTATACAATATATATTTTTGTGTTGAGTTTTTACACTGGACTTTCAAGGCTGGACTTACAATGACAACAAAGTAACCACAAAATGAGAACAATGAAAACAAAGGAACCACAAAAAGGGAAACAATTAATGAAGGCTGCAAAAGCAGACTATTACTACCTACTCAAATACAGGAGAATCTAGAAAAGAGATAACTCTGATAGGCACAGTA
>NW_024828106.1:0-1491 GCF_019175285.1 Sceloporus undulatus
ATAAGGGGTTAGACTCACAAGTAAGAATTGCATTCAAGGGACACTTACCCATGGACTGGCAGGCAAGTTCCTTGGTTGTAGGAAAATAGTGAATTTTCTCCTGGTAGTTGAATATTCTGACATGTTGGGGGAGGAATTATGGCATAGGAAAAAATACATACTTTTTAAATTTAAAAACATGTTTTATGTAAAGAAATTAGGTTTCCTTTGTAGGAAACACATTTGTACAAAATAACTGCATGTTTTTCCCACCTACATTATTCTGCCAGAACACTTCAGGATTTTTAAATATGGGGACAATACTGTGGAGAAATATGTGTCCTCTCCCAATGCAAACAAATCTATAGAAATTATTCATTCTTGCATGTGAGAAAAAAGTTGTTAACTATTTATGTTGTTAATCCTAATACTGACATCTTCCTTTTTGAACTTTGTGAATTTGAATGTCTCATAGGTTTCTTTGGCCGTGCTCTTTGGCATAGGTGAGTTTGATATAGCTGGGTTTGTCTTAAAACAAAGTAGGCCTCTTGCATTTGTATCTGGATTGACTAAAATTTCCATCCAGTTTAACCCATCAAGTGAAGGGCAGTAATTATTGTACATCTGCCCATTCCATCCATCTACTGAGCTTGCCTGTATTTTGTTGCTCATTCACCTGGTGAACATGCCTCTTGGTGAGCTGCATTCCACCTGCTCATCTCCTCATGAGCCTGTCCCACCTCTACCTTGATAACATGTCATAGACAGCTAGTGTGACAAAACTGTGTAGAATGCTGGATGGGGACTTCAGAGATTCAGGTTCAAGTTCTCACTGAGCCATGAGACTCTTTGGTTGACCTTGGGTCAGTCCTTTGGGGCCTGAGTTATCTTACTTGAATCTTAAATGACTGTTCTGAAGGTAAAGTGAAAAACAGGAAAAAGCTTGTTTGGGAGAGAATGCTTGCCCCAGGCAATACAGTCTATGAGAGTCTAAATACAACCTCTATGTGTTGAACCCAATTCATGTAAATCACGGTCATACAGGTGATGACCAGATTGCTTTCTGAGAGATCAGCCATGTAGTTTTTACCGATTTACACACAGCAGATTTAATGAGTATAGGCTGCATTGAGCATCCAATCCTTGTGTGTCTATGTGGGGATGCCAGAAGTAGGACATCTATCTTGGGTACATACACTTCCAAAATATCTGCTAAATTGTGTATCTGACTGGACTCTCACTTTATGCTAGATTCCTCCATATCACAGTTTGTGATGTTTTGCTATAGTTAAAAACAAATCACAAAAGAAAAAAAACTTGTATTTTGGGGAAGTCATCACACTGAGAGAAGAATCAAAGGTAGGGAGCAGATATTAGGCCTGGCTTGATGGATGAGAAGCCTTTAGGGTTTGAATTAAATTTTACGGATCCATTCTGTGACAAACAGCAGGATGGATGACAGAAGATCTTACTGCACTCCTCCACCTGCTTCCAAGGAGAATAGCTGCACTG
>NW_024828107.1:0-1491 GCF_019175285.1 Sceloporus undulatus
TGTTGGCAAAGAAGAGGACTGCTCACCAGGCACACCTCGCCCAGCCATCTTGCCATGTAAGAAAAGCAGCCTTTTGCCTTGCATGTAGTCAACTCCAACAAAAACTCAGAGCATTCAGAACAAGTGGTGGATCAATTTAGCAGAAAATACACAACGTTGTGCAGATCTGGGTGATTCCAGAGGATTTTACGAAGCTCTTAAAGCAGTGTTTAGACCTACATATCAGATCCAAAGCTCCCTATATAGTACAGAAGGCCAAACACTAATCACAGATAAAGCTTCCATTCTGAACTGATGGTCTGAACATTACCAAAGCCTCTTTAGTGCCAACTTAGTAGTCCGAGACTCAGCTATTCAACATATGACACAACAACCAAAGAAGAAGGAATTGGACATAGCTCCCACTTTGGAAGAAACCGTTAAGGCCATACAGCAGATGAAAAATGGCAAGGCTGCCGGGACTGATGGAATTCCACCTGAAGCTTGGAAACATGGAGGTCATCTTCTCCATGCTAAACTCCACGAGCTCCTTGTGAGTTGCTGGGAAAAAGGTGAACTGCCATCAGATCTCCAAGATGCAGTCATCATCACCCTGTACAACAAAAAAGGAGCAAAATCGGATTGCTCAAACTATCAAGGTATAACACTGCTTTCCATTGCTGGAAAAATCCTTGCAAGGATACTGCTGAACAGATTAGTCCCTGCTATTGCAGAAGAACTTCTTCCTGAAAGCCAATGCGGCTTTAGAGCTAATAGGAACACTACAGACATGGCATTTGCCCTTAGACAACTGCAAAAGAAAGAGATCAGAACAAAGGACTCTATGTAATATTTGTCGACCTCACCAAAGCCTTCGACACTGTGAGTAGAAAAGGTCTGTGGCAGATCCTGGAATGACTAGGATGCCCCCCCCCCCCCCCCCAAAATTCCTCAAAATGATCATCCTGCTACATGAAGGCCACCAAGGTCAAGTCCGATAGGGCAATGCTCTCTCGGAGCCCTTTCTAATAACTAATGGTGTGAAACAAGGCTGTGTTCTCGCTCCAACTCTATTTACAATCTTCTTCAGCATGATGCTCCAAAGCTATGGCTATGGCAGATCTCACAGAAGAAGATGGCATTTATATACGCTACCATACTGATGATAGCCTGTTTAACTTAAGCCACCTGAGGGCCCGCACTAAGACTCTAAACTAGTCCGTGAGCTGCTTTTTGCTGACGATGCTGCCCTCATTGCCCATACAGAAGCAGCTCTGCAGCCCCTAACATCCTGCTTTGCAACAGCTGCAGAGCTCTTTGGACTGGAAGTCAGTCTGAAGAAAATGGAAGTTCTCTACCAGCCAGCACCTCAGGAAGAACACTACCATCCCCACATCACTGTAGGCAATTCTGTGCTTAAGTCCGTCCAGCAGTTCACCTACCTGGGAAGCATCATCTCCTCAGATGCCAAGATTGATAAAGAGATCGATCACAGACTGGCAAAGGCATATA
>NW_024828108.1:0-1491 GCF_019175285.1 Sceloporus undulatus
GTGGAACCTCAGAAATGGCTGGTCCCTCCGTAAAGCACAAAGTTCGCTCGCACGGCGGGCAGAGGTGATGGCCACAAGAAAGGCGGTTTTCCAAGTCAATAGTCTCAAGTCCGCTGTGGCCATCGGTTCAAAGGGTTTGGATTGGAGGGCGGACAGTACCGACTCCAAACTCCAAGCCGGCGTTGGCACCGACACAGGAGGATGCAGGTTGACACACCCCTTCAGGAACCCCTTCACCAAAGGGTCTTTGAAGAAAGAAACCCTCCCCCCGAACTGATACTTGGCACAAATGGCAGACAGGTAACATTTGATGGATGCGAGGGACAGCCCACCATCCAACAGTGCCATCAAAAACTCCAGCACCACTGGAGTAGAAACCTGTGCTGGGGACAAGCCCTTCTGGTCTAGGAAAAGGCAAAATCTCCTCCATTTCAGGGCATAAGACCGCTGGGTGGAGGGTCTCCTCGCAGCCAGGATCACCGTCCTCACCGACTCCGGCAAAGCAGTCAGGGCTGGATCCTCCAGGCCACCATCGGTAGGTTGTCGATGTCGGGGTGGAGAATTCGTCCGTCCTGGATCGACAGCAGGTCCGGGCGAGGCTCGAGGCGGAGGAAGCGCCGTCTGGAGAGATGCAGAAGAGGTGCAAACCAGGGCTGTCTCGGCCACCATGGCGTGATCAGGATCGCGTCCGTGTGGTCCAGCATCATCTTGGAGACAACCCTGATGATGAGAGGGAAGGGGGGAAAGGCATAAAGGAACTCCCCCGACCACAGGAAGGCGAATGCGTCTCCTAGGGATCGTGTCATTGGCCTCCTGGAGCAGAACTGGGGACAATGGCTGTTCCATCCAGTCGCGAAAAGGTCGATCTGGGGGGTTCCCCATCGATCGAAGAGGTCGCTGACTGTCTCGGGATGGAGTCTCCACTCGTGGCATACCGAGGGTGATCTGCTCAAGCGGTCTGCCAAGTCGTTGTCCTCCCCTGGCAAGTGGATCGCCTGAAGGAGGATCTGTCTCTGTATGCACCAGTCCCAGATGCGCAGAGTAATCTCGAGGAGGGTCCTTGACTTGGTGCCACCCTGCTTGTTGATGTAATACATCACGGTGGTGTTGTCCGTTCTCAAGAGCACCACCTTGCCTGTCACAGCGGATTCGAACGCTCTCAGGGCCTTTTCGACTGCAAGCATCTCGAGAGCGTTGATGTGGAGAAGGCTGTCCGAGTCCGACCACTTGTCCTTGACAACCAGGTCGAGGAGATGGGCGCCCCAGCCTTCTAAGGAAGCATCGGTAGTCAGCGTCACCTGTGATTGTGGTTGGTGAAAGGGCATCCCAGCGCACACATTTCGGTCGTCCAGCCACCAGTTGAGGGAGGCGGCCACCGGTCTCGGTACCGTCAGCCGCTTGGATGGGGGATCCTCCATCGGAGAGAAGGCCGACAGGAACCAAGCCTGGAGTGGGCGTAGGCGAAGTCTCGACCACGGTGTGACGAAGGTC
>NW_024828109.1:0-1491 GCF_019175285.1 Sceloporus undulatus
ATTTTCTTTTCATTCGAAATTAAGACAAATTCCTCATGATCGATAAACTCCTTAGAGATGTCTTAAGGCTGTTTTATGGCTGCTCTCTGGCACTTGACCCTCACCAAAATTGGAGTCCAGGTCCCAATCCTCCTTGTTCTGCTTTTCCCAATGAGTTATTTGTATATTGATTATCCTGCCTTTCTCAACGAACGGGCCTCAAAGTGTTCCTTTTATGCATCACAAACTCTCTGTGGTTGTGTTTGTGAGAGAGAGATGGAGGGAATGTGAAAAATATAAAGGAAGGGGAGAAATGCTGAAGGTGAGATGCTGAAGCAGTGCAGATGGGCAAGAGGGAAGGTTGGGGAGTGGAGGGAGAAAGGAAAGGGGATCAGGCCTCTGGGATCCATGAAGGGAAGGCAGGAGGAAAGCCAGGATCACCTAGCTCTGTGCGGAGAGGAAGGGACCCCTGGGAAGGGCCAGGAGGGGGGCCTTGGGGATTGGGAGGCAGCCACTAATTGACAGACTTTAAGAACTGGATTGAGTGAACTGGTGAGAACATGGCTCAGGACCTTGTTTTCAGGGATATTAAGGGGCTCCATATAGCAATTATTAGCAATGTCTATGAAAAGAGGAAAGGCGACACAAAAATTCCTTTTTCTCTAATGTTTTTCTCCAACCTGAGTTTGTTTAGCTCCATGGTTGATTCCAGAGGCCCTTTGTTATCCAAAATGCTGGAGTTTGGGAAGGACACTTGCAAGTGTGAAGCTTTTAGGGTAATTTGGTACTTAGCTGAAAGGAGATATATAGTTTGGTTGGGGCAAGAGTGGCCTCGGGATTCAAGCCCAACTATACCAGGCCCAGAAGCACATAGAACTCCAGAGGCATTTGAAATAGGTTTTTTGTTTTATTCAGGGGAAAAGCAAAACACACACACACATAAGGGTTCACACATGGATTACAACTAGATATCAGGTGGGAGTGGCCAAGAGATGTAAGACTTTCATAATGGTAATACTTTACCTAGGCGGATCTGGATTCCAATTGCTGAGAGTTTGAAATGGGAAGAGAAGTCAGGAGCTCCTGCAACAAGTGGCGTTGGCAAGAGCATTGAGGTGCTTAGCCATGTAAACCCACAGACTGTCTGTCTGTAATTGGACTGACGTCAAAGAACAGCCATCCAGGACAGATATTTATACTGTACTGTAATTGTTGCTTGGAGGAAGAAACCGAGTGTTCAAAAAGATTAAATCACTTCAGAACGTTTCCTGGGGGAAGAATGGTCTGAAACCAAATTGAATGCAACGGGTGCTTGGTGCAAATATAACAGACAAAGGATTAGCACACTGGCTCTCAGGTACATCTTGGCTCTGAATTCCAGTCGCGTTGAAAAACCAATATACAGCACAATCTGAGGGTGATACTCCCAGATGCAGCACAATAATAACATAGCAGAGTACAGAAGCAGATATCCAGATATAGATATTGGCAATGCACTGACCACTTTCCACA
>NW_024828110.1:0-1490 GCF_019175285.1 Sceloporus undulatus
TCTTCCCCTTCTCTTCCTCCTTCTCTTTCTCTGCCTCCACCTTCTATTCCTCTTTCTCTTCTTTTTCCTTCTTCCCTTTCTTCTTCTCCTCCTTCATGTCTAGGAAATTCCCCTCACACTCTTCCTTTTCGTCCTTTTTCCAGGAAGTCCTCGGTCCATGTTCATCACCGTTTTGGCCGTGGTGGACGCAAGTGGACGCCACGACTGAACATTCGGAAGTGGACGCCAGCAACTGGACATTCGGAGGTGGACGCCAGCGACCGGACGAAGGAGGCGTGAGGCCCAGTTTCCTGTCGTTAAAATTCATTTATTAAATCCACAAACAAACACACCTTTAATCTGAAGAAAAAAGCAATCATTTGTTTTTGTTTACTTGTTTGTTTATTTATTGTGGAAACATCTTGACAAAAAGAAGAAGATTTAAATGAATTTGAACAAAAAAATCCCCAAATTCTCTAATTCATTTTATTTTATTATGTAAATATTGTAAACATGTAAATATTGTAAACAACAATATATGTATATATACATATCAAGCTCCTGAGAAGATTTCAAGGCGCTGAAGGGTTCTGTGAGGTAAAAATGTGTTATTTACAAGCTTCTTAATATACATATGAAACTCCTGAGGAGATTTTGAGGCGCTGAAGGGTTCTGTGAGGTAAAAGTGTGTTATTTACAAGCGTTTTAATATATATCTATGAAGCTCCTGAGGAGATTTTGAGGCGCTGAAGGGTTCTGTGAGGTAAAAGTGTGTTATTTACAAACGTTTTAATATATACAGTATCTATGAAGCTCCTGAGGAGATTTCGAGGCGCTGAAGGGTTCTGTGAGGTAAAAAGTGTGTTATTTACAAGCGTTTTAATATATATCTATGAAGCTCCTGAAGGGTTTTCTGAGGTAAAAGTGTGTTACTTACAAGAGTTTTAATATATATATGTGAAGTTCCTGAGGAGATTTCGAGGCGCTGAAGGGTTCTGTGAGGTAAAAGTGTGTTACTTACAAGAGTTTTAATATATATATATGTGAAGCTCCTGAGGAGATTTCGAGGCACTGAAGGGTTCTGTGAGGTAAAAGTGTGTTACTTATCAATAGGAAAGTTTGTAGTAAGTAGAGAGAAGTGAAAACCATCCGTTTTGATAAATGTCCCACAGTGGTTTGAGAGTTCCTGCATGGCTTTGAAGGAGATTTCCTGCATGGCCATGCGGACTGTTTTCCGGACCCCATTGTGGTCTCTTCTAACTCTTTTAAGGCCCACAATTGTCAGTCGTCCATTGGCAGGCTACTCCGCACGGTGGCCATTTTCCTCGCGTCCACCGCTCCTACTACGTAGAAGCCTTTCTTCTACTCGGAATTTCACTGCAGAGTTCCTGCATGGCTTGTAATTTGAACGCCTTTGAATTTGGTCCTCTCCCCGCTTCTTCTCCTTCGGCTTCCTCATTTGACTTTCTGGGCCCTACGCAAGGCCCTCCCTTCTGGACAGCTGGACACCA
>NW_024828111.1:0-1490 GCF_019175285.1 Sceloporus undulatus
GCTTCTGTCTGCCTATTTCCCTGGCAAGCTTCAACAGTCCCAGCTGTTAGTGAGGCTGCACTATCTCCTTATTTTTGACAGACAGGTTCTCAGGCCTGACTTCCAATGCTACTATTATAGAAGGTGAAAATTCAAATATGTAGCCATGTTAGTCTGTAGAATCAGTCTTGTAGCACCTATGAGTCTAACTGAAAGCAAGAGGTTGGCAGTATGAGCTTTTGTAGACTTCCATAGATGCATTAGAAGATGAGAATAATTACTAAGAGAGAAGCAAATAGATAATTTGAGACTAAGGATTTGGGAGAGAACAGGTATACTTGTAAAATATTAAAACAGGGTTTATTGTTGCAGATCAGTGTTAAAAACTGGGAATGAGTATGAAAATGCTGAGGTGTAGTACAATAATGAAAATTTAAAAATTGTACTAGCCCATATTTTTCAAGAAAATATGGCAATTTGCCAAATACTTTCTGTAATTCATGTAAGGCTAATGCAAAACCATAAACATATAATCTAATTTTACATTCCTCTTGACAAAACCTTTAACTCTGATACTGGTAGGAACATTTCCATATGATTTCACAAATTATTCTCCCTTGAGTACTACTCTAAATTAATGTTTTCCAGGTAACAGTGTTACTTGCAATGCCTTTCAAGCTGTGATATTAATTATCTAGACACCAGTATTTATTAACCTTAAAAAGGAAAAAAAATGAAGATCTCTGATATTAAAATATTCCTCTCCCTCCCTCCGCCCCTCAAAAAATACTGCACTCTTGGCAATCAGACATTTCAGAGGCCATTTGAAATTCATTCACTTAACATTGGCAAGAGAGCTACCTACCTCTCTCTATGTTTTCGTTGCATGGTCTTTTAGTTTCAGCGTCACATTGGCTTGGTAGATTATTTCAGAGATAAGAAGTACTATTTCTTCAACAAAAACTACATTTGTATCACTGGAATCTGTTAGACTGAGAGAGTGTGTGACTATGTGTGTATGGCAGAGGGGGAATTCCTGCAGCATGGTGTTAATAATAATAATAAATAATAAAATTTATTTTTACCCCGCCCTTCCAAATAGATCAGGGCGGCTTACAAAAGTGCATCAAGTGCACGCAGATACAATTAAAAACAGTAAACAACAGTCACAGAAAAACTAAAAACAGGAATAAAAGCCCCGTCGCCCCTCCTCATGGCCACGGAAGAGGAGGGGAGGCCCACAGGATCTTAGTCGGGGAATGCCTGCTTAAATAGGAAGGTCTTAAGATCCTTCCTAAATTGGGCCAGGGTGGTAGATGAGCGGAGCTCAATGGGCAGCGTGTTCCAAAGGGCTGGGGCAGCTATAGAAAAAGCCCTTCTAGACGTAGAAGCGCGCTTAGCCCCAGGCGCCTTCAGCAGTTGCTGCCCAGATGTTCTGAGGGTGCGAGGCGGATTGTACGGATTGTTCTGACGGAAACGCTGAATTTCTGAATATGTGTTCTCAATAAAGT
>NW_024828112.1:0-1490 GCF_019175285.1 Sceloporus undulatus
ATGGTGGGAATAGGTAAGGGCTAGGTTTGGTAGAAGGTGGAGTTTTAGGTTTTGGGGTTTCAATATATTCTTTGGCTTTGGGAGGGCAGTTCTGGCTTAAATACTGATTTTCTGACTATGTGTTTTCAATAAAGTTCTTTGCTATTTCAACACACTGGACTCTTTGATGCACAGAAGTTGTGAATTTGCACAAAACTGACACTTTCTTCTGTCCTCAGTCCTCAGCTCCATTCCCGGCCATAAGAATAGCAAAGGCAAAGACACACACGAGATACGAGCCGACTTGGATGCCAGCATAATATAATAAGAAAAGATTTATTTCTAGCCCGCTCTATGATGGAGAAACTGTGCTGGTTACAACAATAAAATACATCGAGGTTACAATAAAATCCCAAAGAAATCAGTCCCTATGCCTACTCCCCTCCCGATCCCAGTACTAAAACTGGATTAAACAATGCGAGTATACACGTTGGGAGAAAATGCAGAGATGAATTCAGAGTAATCTTGGAGGCTTGTGAGTAGATAGACAAACTGGCAGACTGGAGCTTTGCCAGGAAACACAGCTGCTAGATTAAAGCACAGCAGGCTGGCTTTTCTCCAAAGAGGCGCTGTTTATTTTTGGTTGCAAAACATACACAAGAGCTAGACCAACACCATCCACCAATTACAAAACCCACACTGTACAATGATGATTTGAGTTTATATACACTTTTGCCATGTGGCAATCTAGCTCAACCCCTTCCTGTACAATTTCCTGTGTTACCTGGATTACTGTCCACCATTCCAGATGACACAGCATATTTCCATAAGTGCTATGCGCTCTCTGGCACACTCCGCCACAATCACCTGCTGTCTGGAGCCACAGCTGCAACCAATTCCTGGTTAAGAGTAGCGAGTGTCCATTAGCTTCTCTGCCACATCTGAACATTTTCATTGCTGCTGCATACTTCAACCATAAAAACAGTAAAACACTAAAAACATTTGATCAAAATTAGAGAGGCTATAGCTGAGCTGTCCAGTGACTCTGTGAATAAGAACATGCTGGATCAATTTGAGTCTGTGAGTACTGAGGATGTGGTCAAGCTCCTTGGAAGTGTGAAGAAGACAACTTGCCCTCTCAACCCTTGCCCTTCATGGCTGATCTTCCAAGGAGGAGATGCTTTGAGGACTCACCTGAGATATATCATAGATGCATCTCTTAGGGAGGGCTATTTTCCATCTTGCTTAAAAGAGGCAGTGATACGGCTGCTTCTGATAAAGCCCTCCCCAGGTCCCTTGGACATGAAGAATAACAGAGCGGTCTCCCGTCTTTCATTTCTCTTCAACTCCAAATGGTCTTGGATGAAACAGATTACCTAGATCCATTTCAACCTGGCTTCAGGATGGGATACGGAGTCAAGATTGCTATGCTCACCTTAGATGATCTCCACTTGAGTATTGACAAGGGAAGTGTGACCCTGTTGATGCTTTTGGACCTCTCAGTGGCTTTT
>NW_024828113.1:0-1490 GCF_019175285.1 Sceloporus undulatus
CCCCCCTGAGCTGTCAACCATGAGGGACAGGGATCAAGAGAGCAAGTTGTCCTCCTAACACTTCGGAGGATCTTGTCCACTTCATCGGTACTAACAAACTCAAAGTGATCCAGTATAACAGGGAGCACGGAGCGGTTGATGGATTTTCACCCCATTCGGCTAAATTTGGTGCTTTCCATAGTGGTAGTCCACAATAGATTTTTTTAAAGGAAGAGGAAATCGACAGCACAGTATTACTCTTTTGACTGCACTTGAAATTCTGTGTGTCCTTCAGAAAGGATATTTTGGAGCCTGAAGAAGCGTAGAAGCAGGAAGAGCGCCTGCTGCCGTCTTGCTTGCCTGGCCTGAAGTGGAAAGTGTCCGTCGGCTGCTGCCCAGTCTTACCAATGCGCATGAGGGGGGTTTCATGAAAGAACTTTCCCCAGAGAGGCTTCTCACCTGGATTCAGCTACCAGACTTTGGTCTCATCTCCAAGATATCTCATTATGCATGTAGATGCGAATACAGCAATTCCTCCATTTTCGCGGGAGATCTGCTCCCCATGGAAATTCACATATATTCAAAGCCTGGTGTGTGTGCCATTTTAATCCCACTTGCCTTGCCGTCACGGAAAGCAAGATCACTGACTCCAAGTCCACAAATTAGAAGGGATAACTGTACAGGTATTCCCCCCTACCACCACCCAATAATCCCAAACACTTCTGGTCCCAAGCATTTTGAATAAAGGAGACTCAACCTGTATCTCTTCTACATTGACACATTGGCAACAAGTTATTACCCCATTGGTTTCCATGCAGCTTCAGTCACAGTCTGCTCAGCACTTTCGCACCTAATCTACTCTCCCCATTTTGTCACAGTAGCCTCTATTATCAACACATGGAATTCAGTACCAAGTATGGAATCATAGAATCATAGAGTTGGAAGAGACCACAAGGGCCCTGATCCAGTCCAACCCCCTTCTGCCATGCAGGAAATCCAAATCAAAGCATCTCCAACAGATGGCCATCCAGCCTCCATTTGAAGTTCTCCAAGGAAGGAGACTCCACTAACCTCCGAGGAAGGAGTGCATTCCACTGTCGAACAGCCCTTACTGTCAGGAAGTTCCTCCTAATGTTGAGGTGGAATCTCTTTTCCTGGAGCTTGCATCCATTGCTCTGGTTCCTAGTCTCTGGAGCAGCAGAAAACAAGCTTGCTCCCTCCTCAATATGACATCCCTTCAAGTAGTTAAACAGGGCTATCATATCCCCTCTTAACCTTCTCTTCTCCAGGCTAAACATCCCCAGCTCCATCAGTCATTCCTCAAAGGGCTTCATGGTTTCCAGACCTTTCACCATTTTAGTCGTCCTCCTTTGGACACATGGCTCCAGTTTCTCAATGTCCTTTTTGAATTGTGGTGCCCAGGACTGGACACAATATTCCAGGTGGGGCCTGACCAGAGCAGAGTAGAGTGGCACTATTACTTCTCTTGATCTAGACACTGTACTTTTATT
>NW_024828114.1:0-1490 GCF_019175285.1 Sceloporus undulatus
GTTTGAATCCAGAGAAAATGGAAGTACTGGTGATAGATTCCCCAGGCCCAGGGAAGGAAATTTATCCACCTGTCCTGAATGGGGTCACACTTCCCCTGAAGGACAAAGTTTGCAGTCTAGGAGTACTTCTGGACTCGTCTCTGCAGTTGACATCTCAAGTAGATGCGATGGTCAGAGGTGCTTGCTATCAACTTTGGTTGATATGCCAACTGCGACCCTACCTGGGCCAAAGGGACCTTGAAACTGTGATACATGCTCTGGTAACCTCTCGCTTAGATTTCGGTAATGCGCTCTACATGGGGCAACCCTTGTACCAAACTCGGAAGCTTCAGTTAGTACATAATATGGCAGCCAGATTGGTCACCTGTGCTTCCAGGTTTGACCATATAACACCTATTCTGAATGATCTGCACTGGCTGCCTATTCGCTTCCGAGCACAATACAAGGTGTTAGTTATTACCTATAAAGCCCTGGCTTGGGCCCGAGTTACTTGAGGGACCGCATCTCCCCATATAATCCGCCCCACACACTCAGAACAACCGGGAAGAACTTGCTGGAAATCCCACCTTCTAAATATGTTATTACTGTGAGACTTAGGAAATACTCTGACCACAAATCCACAACAAACTTCAGGTAATACAGAAAATTTATTGAATGAACTTGGGAGGAAGTATTCTTGCCACATCTTTGTCGAAACTGAGGAGTCCCAACTAAAGTCAGAACCTTACAATTCCCCAAACCCCTCCCTTTGAGTTGGTTCCCTACCCTTCCGCCTTTGATGTAGAATCCCTCCCTTTGATCTGTAGGAGGAAAGGAAGGGGGGTCTGATCATTTGGTTCCTGGCTCTTCCACCAAGTAGAGATCCAAGGCTGTATGCATATGTGGTTTCAGATTCCCAACAACCCCTCATAAAACTGCGTAACTGCCATGCCCTACGTGACCATCCGGCTTAGTCCCCATGGCGGCATCTCCCCCTATTCTCAACGTGTCTGTCTGTCTGTCTGTCTATCTATCTATCTATCTATCTATCTGCCTATCTATCCCTCCCTCCCTCCCTCCCTCCATCCCTCCATCTGTGAAGAGATGAGTGAATGTGAATAAGGTGGCACTGTTGCTCTGAACAAAATGGAGAAGCCGCAATGCATGATATGGGGAAGTTACCTGGCAAGCGAAGCGAGGATTTCAAGTCTGTTGACGGAGATGGCGCATCTTGAAGAAAACAAGATGTAGCTGCCAAAGACCTTATCGAGGAACAGAGAACGTACAGGTTCTAACAGTGATAAGTTACTGTATGTTTGGATGACCATCCAGGATGTTTGGAATTTGGACTGATAAGAGATGGAATGTGGATGCTGAAGGAGAAACTCCTGGACAAAACCCAAAAGGCAGTGGTCAGTGGAAAGGCAGAAAGGTTTAAAAGAGAGTTTTGAAAGCAGTGACTTTGTGATCCTGAATCCGCGGCATCAGATCTCCCATGGCTTCATGAAGGC
>NW_024828115.1:0-368 GCF_019175285.1 Sceloporus undulatus
GGGGGCTCTGTCTGGGGGGCAGAGAAGAGCCCAAATTTAGGACAAAGTCAAGAGGAGGGAGATGAAGGGACCCTAAAATCCCTTCTTGGGAGACTGACCTCCCTGGCAACCTGGGCACTAGGCTTAAAAGCCCACAGGATCTGGAATAAGCAACCCCCTCCCATATACATATCTTTCCCTTCACAACAACCCTGCAGAGGAGGACCAGCAGATAGACCCACGGCTGCAGAAAAAGTACACTCCTCCAGATTCCGGGAACATGCTGAAAGGGCCTTGGACCCCCTTGAAGGGATGTACGTTAAAAGGGGAGAAGGAAGGAAGGAAGGAGGGAAAGTGCCAAGGGAAGAGAAGCATAAAGGGACTGCTGA
>NW_024828115.1:468-1490 GCF_019175285.1 Sceloporus undulatus
GGCCTGTTACAGACTGCCAAAATAAAGCTGCTTCGGGTCTCTGGAGGTATGCTGTTTAAATGATGCATGCACACTAATAATCCGGAAGCTGCACCAAAGCTGCACTCCAGTGCTTAGGAACGGAATGTGGCTTTGGTGCAACCTCCAGACTCTTAAGACCCATGCATCATTTAAATAGCATACCTCCAAAGAGACTCGAAGCAGCTTTATTTTGGCAGTCTGTAACAGGCCTATGATGCTTTAAATGACTTTTCCACAGATAATCTCTCTCTGATAAGAGCCAAATTGGACGTCAGCATTATTGCAGAGGCTGTAAGTGAGGTGTCCATAAGTAAGATCATACTGGATCAGTTTGAATCTGAGGACGTGGACAAGGTCCTTGGAAGTGTGAAGAGGAGAACATGCCCTCTCGACCCTTGCCCTTCATCTATCACCTGAGAGATATCACAGATGCATCTCTTAGTTGGGGCTATTTTCCATCATGATTAAAAGAAGCGGTGTTACGGCCGTTTATGGAAAAGCCCTCCCTAGATCACTTGGAGATGAACACATACAGACCGGTCTCCCATCTTCCATTTCTAAACAATATGATTGAGAGGGCAGTTGCTCTTCATCTCCAAGCGGTCTTGGATGAAACAGATTATCTGGACCCATTTCAAACTGGCCTCAGAATGAGATACGGACTCAAAACTGTTATGGTTGCCTTAGTAAACGATCTTTGGTTCAAGGGGGAATGTAACTTATGAAACTTTAAGCTGTATTATTATGCAGCTTGTCTCAAATGGTTAGAAGAATGGTTCAAATTAGAAAACAAGAATTTACTGAATATAGAAAAAGCCAAGCTGAATCTTGGTATACATGCATATATGTGGTATACAAAACCAAAAGATGATAATACTTTTAACCATCGTGTTATAAGAAGATCATTGCTTAAAGCATGGTATAAAATGAGACATCTATTTTGGGTGTCATTGAAAGAAGCCTATTACAATCGAACAAAGGACAAAGATACTCCATGGCTA
>NW_024828116.1:0-1490 GCF_019175285.1 Sceloporus undulatus
ACAGTTACATATAGATAGTTACTTTTTTGGTAACAGAGCTCCATTTCAAAAGTAATGTAATGAAAAAGTGTTCAGATTACTTTAGTGGTGTACTAATATTGGTTGTCATTTTCAAAAAATATATTTTGAAGGGCATTTTTAGAGGTATTTTGGCAAAATTAAAAGATAAGCTTAATGAATCTGGAGATTTTTCTCAAAAAAAGTAATGTAAAGTAATAGAAAATTAATAATTAGGTAAACAAGCAATGCAGCTAGTTAACTTTTGTTTTTGTTTTGTTTTTTGTTAGCAGGGCAATAAATAATGGCCATGGGTCACTTCTCAAACCTTGAAATGAATAATGGAACAAATCATTTTTATAAAAAACCCTTTCCAAGCTCTGAAGCACAGTGGTTGTGGTGGCTCACAGGACAGCAATGGAACCTTATTCCCAGGCACTCCAGTGTTGTTTCCTTACTTTCATGCCCCCATCAATCTTTTTAGTCAAAGTTAATAATAGGAAGCATAGTGTGAGGACAGATCTGTCTGTCTGATTTGATCATCCCATTGCTGCCTGATGCATGTCTCTGCAAAACTGCTGCTAAAGAAGTGCCCCTTCTTTGCAGATATCTACTGACCCAGACCTGTGTGTACAAGTCATTCTGCTTCTAATGTAAGTGGGAGTTTGGAATTGCTGGGTTCAACCTGTGTATGGAATGCACTGTCAGGATCTACTGCTGAGTTGCAAAAGAGAATGCAGATTGAGGAGATAGGGATGGGAAGATAATCCAGCCAAGTACTTTCCTTCCTTAATTCAAGACCCATCCCAAGGTTGAATGAATGTTTTCTTTTAAAAAATATGGTTCTCCTTATTAGAATCTCATCTTGATCTACAATTTAGACCAATTAATATGTTTATTTATATAAGAAGGTAGGAAAGCCCTAAATTAAAATGGAAAGGTGATATCTTGATGTGCTGTTGTAGCCAGAAGTTTTTTTTTTCTCCCTCTCTGAAGCAAAGCTCAAAACATGCTGGGAAATTTGTATGTCTGAAGACACTTCCTCAGCAATGATTTTCAGTCTGTAGAAGTGCCACAGGTTTCAATTTGCTATAAAAGTCAAAATCAGAAGATCCTGCCATCTGGATTAAATGTTTTTTCTTCTTGTGTTCTCCCTTTTAATATCAGTCTTTTTGTAGCTTCACATGGAAAGATCTTCAGGGTTTGTTCACTTTCTGATCAAATTACAGTAACATGGCAAAAACAATTTTCTATATTAGTTACATTGTCATAGAATTTTAACAATTTAAAACAGAAATATTTTCTTTCCCCCTCCCTCTGCTGCTAATATGTTTTTATTCAAGAGTGAAGTTTAATTTTGCAATGTAGGAAGATAACCTTGTGTTTACAAACTGTTATCTTCTGACATGACAAGAACAGATTCCTGAACACATATCTGATCTTAACGTTTGAGATTTAACACTGACTTTAAATGAAATAACATTTCAGGCACC
>NW_024828117.1:0-1490 GCF_019175285.1 Sceloporus undulatus
TGCTGAAAGGCAAAGTGCTTAGTATCACAGAATCACTTAGATGTGGAAGGATCCCGAAGGGTCATCTAGTTCAACCCTGTGCCATGCAGGGAGATGCAACTAGAGCACTCCTGGCAGGTACCCATCCAACCGAATGCTTCTTGGTGCTGAAGTCCAAAACAGCTGGAGGATCAAAGGTTGAGAAACTCTATTTAAAGAGAGTTTTTTGTGGGTTTTTCATGCTATGTGGCCATGTTCTAGAAGAGTTTATTCCTGACTTTTCGCCAGCATCTGTGGCTGGCATCTTCAGAGAATGCTGGCATAGAAGATGTCTCTTCTATGGATGCCAGCCATGAAAGCCTTTGATTTCACATCTATTTAAAGACTTCCAAAGGAGGAGAGTCTGTGAGGAAATCCATTCCACTGTCAAACAGCTTTTACAGTTTAAAAAAAAGTTATTCCTAACATTTAGGTGGGAATCTCTTTTCTTGTTATTTTAATTCCTTGCTTTGGAGAAGATTTGATCTCGTACAGTCAATTAAGGGGGCATTACATGGACAAAAGACTTGCTCCTGGTGATGAAAACAGCTGTAACTGGGTCTCTTGATATGAACCAACACAAGCTGCTTGGATTTTTGGAAGAGCAGGAGACACATGGCCCTGGGGTTTCCATGATGAGTGTCCCTAGTTCTAAATTTAAGGCTACTCCACTGCGGAGATTAGAGAGGCAAATGCTTGGAGTGTAGAGAATGGTTTGGTATGTGGACGATGGAGCATGGAATGAGTGTTGAAGGGGGACTGTTGGGGAGAGGGCTGGGGGGATTAACTGGGTGGGAAATGGGCTTAGAAGATTAGCCGTTCTAAATCGCATTCATCCCAGACTTCACTTTTGCTGTGAACATGTTTCCATTGTTCCTCAAATAAGCCTGCTGCCATCAGTTGTTAAGCCTAGCCACATGGAAGGAGTCTGGACATCCAAACCTATGCCCGCACAGTGCTGTTGGTATTGTATAACTGACTGGGTTTTGTTTTTTGGGATGGAGAAGATTTTTTTTTTATGCCAAAGGTCTTCAAAACTTTTACCTTCTTTTTCTGTTGATTTATCCTTGTTGCCAAGAGGTTTGTGGCTACAGAGGACTCTGGGATGAACATTCTGTGTAGGCACATGCTGTGGCCATAGGAGTGGGCACACTGACCTATACCATATGATCCATGAAGTCTCACTGATGACTCCTGAAGACCTCAGGTCCCTATATATATGCATATATATATATATATATATATATATATATATATATATATATATATAAATCTGGGGTGATTTTCTTGCCCCTAAAATGCACTGTACACCCACCAAGTCTTATGTATGATCCACTGACTCCTTGGGTCAGATTCTAGTTCCAATTAACAACAGGATTCTAGGCCCTGGTTTGTCCCCACGGGAATCAAACTGCTTAGCTGGAGAAGCTTTTGACTTTACCACTTGCTATTCTAACATAACAATTGTTGTT
>NW_024828118.1:0-1490 GCF_019175285.1 Sceloporus undulatus
AGGGGACTACTAAGGGCCCTATAGTCCCACTCTCCTTCTGCATTGCAATAATACATAGGATCCTAGAGTCATAAGTGACACCTAAATGCCATATAGTCGAACCCTCCTTCTGCCATGCAGGAATACATAGGATCCTAGAGTCAGCAGGGACTATTAAGCGCCCTACAGTCCAATTATTCTTTCTGCCATGCCGGAATACATAGGATCCTAGAATCGGAAGAGATTACTAAGGGCCATATAGTCCAACCCTCCTTTGGCATGCAGGAATACATAGGATCCTAGAGTTGGAAGAGATTACTAAGCGCCATATAGTCCAACCCTACATCTGCCATGCAGGAATACATAGGATCCTAGAGTTGGAAGGGACTACTAAGGGCCATAGAGTCCAACCCTCCTTCTGTCATCCAGGTAGACATAGTATCCTAGAGTCAGAAGGTACTACTAAGGGCCATATAGTCCAACCCTCCTTCTGCCATGCAGGAGTACATAGGATCCTTTTTTTCATGCAGGAATACATAGAACACTTGAGGTGAGTAACTTCATGCGGAATTCATTTTCGGATGAAATATTCAACGCCGGACGCGCATAAATTTGCGTACTTTTTTTCACAGAGTTGAGGAGCCCTGGTTGCATAATGAGTCTCCCCCTTCCTCCACACTCTCTCTTCTATTTATCTATTTATTTGTTCCCTCGATCGGCGCTGCACGTTTTTTGACAGCCGCCACTGTCACCGCTGCCATTTTCGATTGACAGCTCACTAATTATTCCAGTTTTGGGACTGTTGAGCGTCACTCCGATGAATAATGCATGGAGGGAAGAGCACATCAGTATTCATGTGTGGCAGTGGCGGCAGCAGCTATGGAGGGAACGGCGGAGGAAGCGGAGGAGGAATAACGTCCGGCACCAAAAGGATGGAGGAGGATATGCTCTCTCAGCTTCTCCTCCTTTTCCTCCTTCTTCTCCTTCTCCTCCTCTTTATTCTTCTTCTTCTTCTCCTTCTCTTTATTCTTCATCTTCTCCTTCTCCATCTCTTTATCCTTCTTCTATTTATCCTTCTTCTCCTTCTCTTTTTTCTTCATCTTCATCTTCTTCCTTCTCATTCTTCTCTTTCTTCTCCTTTTCGTTGTTCTCCTCATCTTTATTCTTCTTCTTCTCCTTTTTCTCCTTCTTCGTCATCTCATTCCTTCTTTTTATTCCTCTCTTCCTCCTCCTCATCCTTCTTCTTCTCCATCTCCTTTTCCTTCTCTTTATTCATCTTCTTTTTCTCCTTCTTCTCCTTCTCTTTATTCTTCCTCTTCACCTTCTTCCTCCTCCTTCTTCTTCTATTCCACCTTCTCCTTTTCTTTTCCTCTTTCTTCTTCTTCACCTTCTCTTTCTCCTTCTCTTTACTCTTCTTCTCCTTCTTCTCTTTCTTATTCAACTTCCTCCTTCTCTTCCTCCTCTTCCTCCTTCTCCTTCTTTTCCTTCTTTTTCTCCTTCTCCTCTTTATT
>NW_024828119.1:0-1490 GCF_019175285.1 Sceloporus undulatus
CCCCCCCCCCCAAATGTATTTAACACAGAAAGAAAGTGAGTGAGAAAGTTATAGAAAGTTAGCACTAAGACCTTATTTGGCTAATTATTTCTCAACTCAACAACTTAATTCTACAATTAGAATTAGCTACCTGGATCTTCAAGAAAGGTGTGAGAAGGAAAAGACAAGGCCACAATCTTTGTTCCTGTCATCTAGATTTCTTGTGTGATGGGAGACTTTTTTAGCACATGAAAGGTTTTCCATGAAGGTCCTGACAATCTGCTTCACTAAACTGGTATAAGTCTATGGCAGCCTATCCCAATCATCCAAGTTTTATTATTCATGTACTTGATTTCCAGTCTGTTTGGTCAAGTTCTTTTTGGAGGCAGAGAACACTAGAGAGCCCTCTTTCCTTCCTTGACAATAAAAATAGGAAAAACACATATTGAATCATTAGGAATGGCTTCCTTTCATCATGGCTCCAAAACCAGGAGCCTCACTGCATCAAAATGGAGGACCAGCCCTGTCTCAAAGCCATGGGTTCAATGGTCTTTTAGGAACAGAAGAAGTCCTCCTGAGGACACTCTGAGGGCTGTCATTGGCTGGAATCCCAGTCCCTCCCACCATCCCTGTCCCTGATTGGCTGGAATCCCCATCCCTCCCACATCCCACACAGAATTACATCACTGCTACGGAAGGCTCTCTTGACCAATCAGAGAGCAAGATGAAGGTTCTTCTGGAAGCTTCCGTGAGAAGGAGATATAAGGCCTGAGAGACCAAGAGACAGTTGGGGGAATTGTGTCGGTTGGTGATCGAGAGAGAGAGAGAGTTAAAGAGCGGATCTTGGAAGTTAGTCTCAGAATTAGACACTTAGGTCTATTTATTATTTTAATAGCTTGTATGAATTGAACATTATATACAGTGGTACCCCAGGTTACGAATTTAATTCGTTCCGCCGCCGCGTTCGTAACCCGAAAGCCTTCGTAAGCCAAAAAAGCCATAGGCGCTAATGGGGAAAAGCCGCGATTTCGTGCGAAAAAGCGCCGAAAAGCACCAAAAAATTTTTCGTAACCTGAAATAACCTTCGTAACCCGGAACAGTTTTTTTCTATGGATTTTTTTCGTAACCTGGAAATTTCGTAAGGCGGCGCATTCGTATCCCGGGGTACCACTGTACTTACAAATATTGTACCTGCAAGATTCTTAATATCTTGTAGGACTTATATTTCAGTTATATTTTGTTATTTACTACTCAACGTTCCTTTTACCCGTGTCTTGGATCGGTTGATGTTTAGGAAGATTAGTAAAGAAGGAGAAATAAGGTTCCTTTACTGGTCCCAGTGTAGGTTAAGGGAAGTCCTTTTATCATTCACTGGATGATGGCAGCGTGATTTAAGGAAGTTAAGGGTCTATTAAGAGCCATAATGTCTAATTAACAATTAGTAATCCACTCTGATAGCCTTTTGGCTGAAGAGAGGGGTATAAAACTATTATTATTATTATTATTATTAT
>NW_024828120.1:0-1490 GCF_019175285.1 Sceloporus undulatus
AGGGAAATGTGCACATGTTAAAAAAGATGTACAGACAAAAAAAAAAACAAAACAAAACAAAAAAAAACAAAAAAAAAAAAAGAAAGAAAGAAAGAAAGAAAGAAAGAAAGAAATTGCAACTATGGCATGCTGCAGACCGGACAAGTGCAACACGCTAGTGCTGATTTTAGGGTTAGGGACTGTATGGAAACTGCACGGTCCCTAACCCTAGCACAGCATGGCACTGTAACAATGGTGGCACCCCGTGTACATCGGTGCCACCATTGTTATGTGGCGCACTCATTAGTTCAGCCCTGCGGTACAAAAAGAACCCTTTTTCCAGGTTCTTTTTCCTCCGGAGGGAAGCTGTATGGTTTGGCGGTTGCGGCTTCCCTCTGGAGGAAATTAGGCCGCTGACAGGCTACCCTTTTCGGGTGGCCTGTCCCACGCCTATGTTAGCAGTGATTACAGCCTGTAATAATAATAATAATAATAATAATAATAATAATAATAATAATAATAATAATAATAAATTTTATTTATACCCCGCCCTTCCATGAATATGATGAGGGCGGCTTACAAAATTTATAAAAACATTACAATACAGAGTTAAAATTCAGAATAACAGTTAAAAAACAATTACTACAAAAAACGGGAACAGGAAGACAATAAAACACACATTCAAGGGCAAAAGAAAAAGAACAAAAGTTTACATCGGTCCGGAGTCAAAAGGGAAAAAAGAGGGCAGGAAAATAAATAAACAATCTAAGGTGGGAAGGCCAGCCGGAATAGATATGTTTTCAGCTGTTTTTTAAAGACAGCTAATGAGGCGGCGGAGTGAAGCTCTGCAGGGAGCTTATTCCAATGTGAAGGGGCAGCAATAGTAAAAGCCCTCTGTGAGGTCTGTATAAGGTTAGACCTAGGGACCTCCAACAGTTTGGTCCCGGAAGTTCTGAGTGTGCGAGGCGGATTATATGGGGAGAGGCGGTCCTCCAAGTACCCTGGGCCCAAGCCATTTAGGGCTTTATATGTCAAAACCAACACCTTGTATTGAGCTCGGAAGTGAATAGGCAGCCAATGGAGGTCTTTTAAAATAGGTGTTATATGGTCCGACCTGGAGCTACCAGCGACCAGTCTAGCTGCCATGTTCTGCACCAATTGCAGCTTCCGAGTTTGGTACAAGGGTTGCCCCATGTAGAGCGCGTTGCAGAAATCCAATCGAGAGGTTACCAAGGCATGTACAACAGATTCAAGGTCCTTTCGGTCCAGGTAGGGACGCAGCTGGCGTATTAGCCGAAGCTGATAACAGGCACTCCTGATCGTCGCATCCACCTGAGAAGTTAGCTGGAGCGACGAATCAAGGAGTACTCCCAAGCTGCGCACCGAGTCCTTCAGGGGGAGCGTAACTTTAATGTGATAACTCTGCCTGATTTTAACCCAGAAAAGCAGGCATACATACATAACTGTCTTATTCAGATCCTTCAAAGATCGATTCTTCTTAGCGCTCCTTT
>NW_024828121.1:0-1490 GCF_019175285.1 Sceloporus undulatus
TTTAGTTGCTGGTAGAAGCTTTATTTCATTTATTAAATAAAATAAAATAAAACAAACAAAATAAAAATTAAACCCACCACTAAGTAAATCATACAATAAATGTGGCAGCAACTCTTTGAAGAATCCAATAAAGGGAGTCTGTAATAAAATAGCAGTCATTGGCCCGTTACAGACTGCCCAAATAAAGCTGCTTCGGGTCTCTTTGGATGTGTTAGGGTTTGATAACCCCCCCTCTCTCACAGCTCTTCCTTTGGCTGGGTCAGCCCCCCTTCTTCTCCACCTTACTTTCTCTGCCCACCTTCCCCTTCCTGAGTTTTGGCACAATGACAGTGCACCTGCAGAGTCAAGGCCAAGCTGACCCAGACAGGGAGGGAGATAAATCAGTCTTCGGTGATAAGACATAGAGTTCCATCCTCATTAAATGTTAAGAACACACTTTTTTAATTTGGGTTATTGAAAGTTCAGGAGGAGGGTGCCCGAAGCTTAAGCACTGTCTTCTGTATAAAAGGCTGCTCTATACTTTGTTTGGGGGCACAGTTTGGTAGAAATGATTCCCCTGTGTTCATTTGCATGCAAAATAAAAAGCCATCTTGGATCATGGACTTAGTTTGTTTGTTTCTCCTGATTGGTACCTTTACAGACGCATGGGTCCTAAGCATCTGGAGGTTGTGCCAAAGCCACCCTCCATTCCTAAGCCCTGGAGCGCAGCCTTGCTGCAGCTTCCAGATTCTTAGGATCCATGCATAATTTAAAGAGCATCCCTCCAAACAGACCCAAAGCAGGTTCATTTTGGCAGTCTGTAACAGGCCATTGAATGAGTTGGAGGGCCAACCTTTCTTTTATGAGTTATTCAGTTGGTGGGTCTCATCATGGTACCTTTGATAAAGTGGCCCCATAAACGCATCTGTCTTTAATTCGTCCCATTAATATTTTTTTATTGTAATTCATAATTTATTACTCTTTATTTATTAATGTGTAAAAACAACAAATAAATAAAATAAATGTTATACCCAACGACTAGTAAATCAGAAATGAAAATAATGTTAATAATAAACAAAATAGAAGTTGCACTCACCAAGGACACAAAAATCGCCCAAATGAATATCGCACTCACCAATTATGTAAATCATAAATGAAATAAAAATTGCACCCAGCAACTAAGTAAACAATAAAATAAATCAATGTTCCACCCTCCAACTATGCAAATACTAAATGAAAAACGGGTGGCAGATACCAAGTCAATATAGAATAAAGGAAATAAGCAATTTGTTCACCAACTAAGCCAATAATAAAATAAATATGGCACCCAGTGATGCCTAAATAACAAATAAAGTGTATAGTTTGCCCCCACTAAGTAAATAATATAGTAAGTAAATAATATGTTTATTATTATTTTATTCTTTATTTTAATTTATATTTTATATTCAAATTTAATGTATGTTTTATACTTCCTTTTTCTTTTCATTGTTTAGAATGCATCTTATTTAACT
>NW_024828122.1:0-1490 GCF_019175285.1 Sceloporus undulatus
ATATTGCATATACTGTACTATGTTTTATTATGTGTCGTTGTTGTTGCGTGCCTTCAAGTTGTTTCTGACTTATGGCAACCCTAAGACATTCACCTATCTTTGGGTTTTCTTGGCAACTTTCTTCAGAGGGGGTTTGCCATTGCCATCCTCTGAGGCTGAGAGAGTGTCACTTGCGTGAGGTCACCCAGTGGGCTTCTGTGGCCGAGCCATGAGTGCCCTAGTCCAACACTCAAGCCACTAAGCCAAGCTAGCTCTCATTTTTAAATTATTTTTAATTATTTAATTATTTTATTATCTTATTTTATTATGTACTCAACTGTATTCTTCTGATGCACCTAGCTTCATTAAAATGCCTTGTTGGCTTGCAATATACCCATAGAACTCTGAGCAAGGCAAATGCTTAAAGCCATACTTTACAAGCAACAACCTCTTGCTGCATCTATATTTAAATTATTCCTTTCATCTGCCCCTTATGCTGAAACTAAGGAGGGGGGACCCTTCCAACATTTGCATTGTGTCCTCAAGGAGCCCATTTATTTGGAAAAGTGGGATGAAGTCTATGTATACATAAAGAAGAAGTGGGGAGGAGATCCCATTTATAAGTATCTGGGGTCTAGGAAGGGGGGAAAGAAAGAAAGTGAGCAGAAATCAGAGTACTAGAGGATAAGACGATCATGTAGAAACTGGAAAGGTAAATTGATTAAAATATGGAAAAAGAACTATTTAAATGAGATATGCTTTAGTGAGTAAATGAATCAGTGAAAGGTTAGCTTTAGGAAGTATCAAATGTACTTTATGAGTGATTTGTTTGTTTGTTTTTCTATGTATTGTTATTTTTTTGTATGTATGTATTTTTTAAGAATAAATTTTATTTTTAAAAAAGCTTGTAAAATGGAGTTGTCCGCCAGGAAGTGTGGTATGATCCCAATTTCACCTTCTTCCCCCAGTTTTTGGAAGTTGCCCTAGGTCTCCTCCTCCTCCTCCTATGGCCTTTGTAGAATCTTGCAGATGGTTCTTTATCTCCATGCCCCACTTTTACAACTTCCAGAATTACCATAGAAACAGAACTAAACCATTTTTCATCTTCCTACTGGCCATTCCTTACTGGACACTTCAACAGTGAGGAGGCCAGGAGGCCAGGTCTCCAGCCATTTATCATGGCAGGTAGGCAATGAGGATACCTAGATGTTCAGATGGACCATCAATTCATTTATTGCGGTTAAAACCTAGCGGTGGAATAAGGTTTGGAGAAAGGATGAAGTCACAGGGCTAGTCTAGGGAAGGGGAAACTCTTGGAAACGGAGGGACAAAAGGGTGACAGTAAATCAATAAAAGGGGGGTAAAGGGGATCCAGAACTAGAGGACACAGTGCTGCACCAATAAGATCGGCAGGACTTAGGTTGAGCAAAACCTTCCAGGTTCAGTAGGACCTTGCCTTGACCAAGAAAACAAGAAGTACTGATTCTCTATTAGTGATTGGAGAAACCCAT
>NW_024828123.1:0-1490 GCF_019175285.1 Sceloporus undulatus
TTCAAACTGGGTACTTGTATACCTGTGCATTTGTACACTGGCTACTACATGGCACCAGTTTGTTATTTTCATTTGCTTTGTAGTATGGGAAGAGGTAGTCATATAGAGAGTGTCTCTAAGCATACACAGTATATTTCCCTTCCTTCCAAATAGTCTAGATAGAACATGCCAATCCTCCCCTCATGTAGCCCTCGATACAGCAGAAAATTAGTTCTGAAGGAGTTCCTAGCTTCCCTACTTGGGTTTTTAGTGCACAACACATTGCTGCATTAGAAGAGAGATCATCTAGTTTCACTTACACTGATGGAAGGAGATGATCTGTCAGCAGATGTCATGTTTTTCATTGGCTTTGGTTCAAAACCTGCATTCCACATCACACAACTGGGATTAGGTCTGTCAACCAACGAAGATATATTTAGAAGTACAGTCCATGGAATACAGTGAGACTCAGAAGAAACCGTTACTTAGCATCCATTCTCCCAGTCAAAACGGTTCATGAATAGAAGTTTCTCTACTATATATAGTCCTAACATCCATTTTGTATTGAAAGTGACTTTTAAAAAATAGAGGAACTCAATTGTTTTGCTGTGTGCTTTCAAGCCATTTCCAACCTATGATAACTCTAAGGCACTTATCATGGGGTTTTTCTGGGGCTGAGAGTATGTGACTCACCCAAGGTGATCCAGTGGGTTTCCATGACTGAACGAGGAACTGAACCCTGATCTCCAGAGCACAGTCCAGTGCTCAAACCACTACACCATGTTGGCTCTCTAGAAAATCAATACAGAGTTTCAAATACATTTATGCACATCAATATCTGAGAAATTTTTATTATCCTTCAGAAAGCTTAGAAAAAGTAATTGAAAGCACAAACAAATAGCTTCTTTTATATACCGCCACATACTGAACTAACAGTGTCTAAGCGGTTTACAACTGTAAGCTAATTGCCCCCAACAATCTGGGTACTCATTTTATCGACCTCCTCGGAAGGATGCAAGCCTGAATCAAGCTTGAGCCCTTTCACTGGTATTGAACTCGCAACCTTATGGTTTTGAGCTGTAGTACAGGCATATTAACCACTGCGCCACCAGGGCTCCAAGCACAAGTGATATAGAATTGCAAAAGGTATCTATTTGGAGATTATTTTTATATTTGGTTGACAGTAACTTGCAGAAGGCACTGGAATAGGGATGGGAATTCTGAGGTTCACTGATTAAATTGTATGTGTTCATTTGTTTCTATGAGGTGTCCAAAAATCAGGATTTGGTGCCTACTTGAACACATATAACTATTACTTTAAATATATCTTGGTGGAACTTCTGGGTAAACATGGACTTTGTCAGGCCTGTTTCCAATAGTATGGGGCAGAGATTGTGGACATTTATACCTAGTCCTTTTGAATCTATCCTATTTCCCATAAGGTCAGAGTCCCTCTAATCTCAGTGTTATAATGCTATGCATCTAGGCTTGCCATAACCCGCCCCCCCCCC
>NW_024828124.1:0-1490 GCF_019175285.1 Sceloporus undulatus
ACCAGGCTAGCCTTAATGGCTGGTCTGAACGGGGCCTATATTTCTAGCAAGGAGAGGACTGAAAGAAGTGTGGATGGGTTGGTGTGGCAACAAGTATTCAATGACATGTCAAGCAATTTCAGGGTCTCAAAAGAAGCAATTTGAATGGGGGTTGTTGAGAAAGATTGATGTACCTTCTGTACTACCATTTCAAGTTTCCAAACCATTTTCAATGGTAGTCCCACATATAACACTTTATGATAATACCCATAGGGTGTAGGGCATATATAGTAAATAGTAATTCAAAACCAAGTAATCAAGAACAATAACATTCAAAATCTACAAAACTTGTACATTGCTTTATTCCCAACAGAGCTACCTCTGGATATGGTTTTTGGAAATAGATAACTAGATGTAGACCATCTCCATGTATGAAAGGTATGAGATGCTAGATTAGCTGCAGCTGGAAGTCACTCCAAGCCACTGCTGCTTTATCAGCCTCAGTGGCAAAGCTGCATCTAAGAAAAGTCTCAAACTACAAATTAAATTTTTTCAAAGATATTAACTCATACCTTAATCTCCTCTGAGACATCTTTAACTGCAGGAGTACCAATATCGAATTCAATGCCACCATGGAGATGGAAATAACGATTTTGGGGATACACAAAATGCTGGCATTTAAAATCTGGTCCAAGCAAAAGTGGAGGCAATTCACGTTCAGTTTTAACTTTGTCATCTGCAAAAAGAACGAATAGGATTTTAATTCTGAGCAGAAAGTTAGTGTTACTGTCTGGGTTTGAAGATAGACTGAATAATTAAATGTCACTAGAAGCCTAGATTGACTACTCACTTAAAGAAACGTAACTAACCCTTTTTCCATCTCCTGGGGGAACCACAATATGTAAATATGTAAATATCTTCATGGTTGACCTAGAACAACACTTCCTTAATTCCAGCACCTAGGAACCACTCCTCAACCTGAGGTACATTGATAATATCTTCATAATTTTGACTAATGGAGAAAACTCACTCCAGCCATTTCACCAGAGTTTCAATAACTTGTACCCCACCATCAACCTCAGCCTGGAACTTTCTACAAAACAAGTTCACTTTCTGGACAGCACAGTACAGCCTCAAAATGGAATCTAAGCACCACACTATAAGTGCACACTAAGCACCCATGGACCGCTACAATACTTATACGCCTCCAATTTCCACTCTGAATACACCACCAGATCCATAGTCTGCAGCCAAGCTCTCCAATACAATCGCATCTGCCCGGACCCACCAGACAGTGATGCCAAACTCAAGGAATTACAACAAGCATTCCTCAAACTACAGTACCCACCACATGAAGTGAAAAATAAACAAAGTAAGACTTGTACCAGGACTGATCTATTACAGAACATTTGAAGAGAGAAAATGACAGAACCCCACTAGTGGTACATACAGCTCTCAACTGGGACCTCTTAGGCACATCATCAATGAAATACAACCTGTTCTGGACAATA
>NW_024828125.1:0-1490 GCF_019175285.1 Sceloporus undulatus
AGTTCTTCTTTATCAACCATCGGCCGTGTGACCCAGCAAAGGTACAGCCCTCTTTAAGAACATGTGGCTTCCTGGGCCTTAGGTTTGTCTTCTCCAGCATTGAGCCTATAGTTTGTCCTTTGGCATCTGCCTGGATGTAGAAAAGGGTCGATTCAGATGATGGTTTTGAATCCAGACAGAATTATTATGAATGCAAATGCAAATCTGGTTGTGGTCCTTTCTTGTATTTGGACAGGTTTCCAAACTTGTGAAAGAAGTGTATCACATGTACAACAGACACCAGCATCCATGTGTTGTTCTGAACATATGTGCGGACTCAGGTGAGTCACCTGCATTTTTCTGGAGGGGTAAAGTAAGTGTAAAAGCATTGCGTGTGTTAGCATTTGAGCATAACACCCAGATTTAGGCCATGAGAATATTTTTCTTTCTGCTAAGAAGGGCTGTCCAAAGGCTAAAGCAGAAGATAAATATACTACCTGGTGGGCTTCTTTTCCTTCAACAAGGTCTGATATGTGGAAATCAGGAGGTGAAGACCTTCCTAACATGGAGCTTAAATAGTAAAGGATAGCGAGAGAGTAAGCAGAAACCTCTGCTTCAAGTGAATGTAGTTTGTAATTACTGTGATGCAAGGCAATATACATGTTCTCTCTCTCCCCATAAAAGAGTGTTACAGACTTGAAATTGATCATTTTGATAAGCAGATTGATTCCTTTTAGAGAGATGTAGATACACAGACATCACTAAGGAAAATCTTCTAGGCAGAATTAAATAGAAGCCTATTTTCCCCATCCGCTACTTCTGCTTTATTTTGCACACTTAAAGACTGCAGATATGATGATGCCCAAAATACCTGTCTCTGAAATAACTAAAAGTGAAGGGTCTTCTCTCCCACCGACATTATTAATGGTTAAAAACGTATTCCTTTTATTTAGAGTCTGTTGAGATCAATGTAACACCCGACAAAAGGCAAACATTTCTGCAAGAAGAAAAGCTTTTACTAGCAGTTCTCAAAACTTCAATGATGGGAATGTTTGGCAGCGATGTTAACAAACTTGTCCTCAGTCAGAAGCTGATGGATGTTGAAGGTAAGAATGACAGCCGCCATTTATCAAAACCATCTTCGTATCAGGGTTGAAGTTTTTAAGGTTGTGGAGCTGATTGATTTGGAGGCCGAAGCCCATTAGTTTAATTGTATGACAGGCTGAATCTCTCTTATCCAAAATGCTTAGGACCAGAAGAGTTCTGGACTTTGGATTAAGGCCCATCAACATAAGGCCCATTCAGTTGGGCATACAGCTAGGTTACTACTTAGTGTTGAGACACATTGACGAAGCTTACCCAGTTTTTATGCTTGCAGACCTTTGCATGGTTACCTGGGAGTAAGCCAAACTGAATGTAACAGACAAATCTGAATAGACATGCGCAAGATTGCCTTGAATGTAGGCAGTTGGTTTGCTGTGCCATTCAATACTGAGCAGTCATTGGCAAGC
>NW_024828126.1:0-1490 GCF_019175285.1 Sceloporus undulatus
CTCAGACACGCGGCGCGCCGACGTTATGGCCGTGAGGAACAATGTCTTGAAAGTGAGGAACTTGAGAGAAGCCTCTCTCAATGGCTCAATGGGACGAATTGTCAACGCCTTCAGGACCTTGTGTAGGTCCCAGGAAGGAAAGCGGTGAATCGTCGGAGGAGATCTGTTGGACACTCCCTTGAGAAGCCTTCGAATGTGAGGGTGCTGGAAAATTGGGCTGCCTCCTCGTGGGGGAGGATGGACGTGACCGCTGAGATCTGTCTTTTAACCGTGTTAGGCCGGAGACCCTGGTCAACCCCATCCTGGAGAAACTGGAGAAGGGTGGAGACCGTTATCCGAAAAAAATCTCTCTTTTTTCGCTTGCACCATCGCTTAAAGGCCTTAAAGGTGTATTCGTAAATCTTGATGGTCGATGGGCGCCTGGAAGCCAGGATGGATTCAATCACCTCCGGAGAATAGCCATAGCCTGTTAGCATGAACCGCTCAATCTCCAGGCATGAAGCTGAAGCCAGGAAGGATCTGGGTGGTGAACGTGACCCTGGGACTGCAGGTCCGGTCTGGGTGGAAGAGGAAGACTTGCTGTAGTCAGACTGAGGATCTCTGAATACCAAGGACGACGGGGCCATGCTGGAGCCACCAAGATGACCTCTGCCTTGCTTCTCCGTACCCTGGCCAGAAAGCGCGTCAGCAGGGAGGTCGGTGGAAATGCGTAGAGTAGGCCCACTGGCCAGCAGCAATTGAGGGCGTCGAAGTCCTCCGCACCCTGTGTCCGAAACCTTGAGAAGAATCTCGGAGTCTTGGCGTTGACCGGAGAGGCGAAGAGGTCCAACATCGGAAGGCCGAACTCCAGCGAGATCATCTGGAACACCTCTGGGTGCAAGCTCCACTCTCCTTGGTCTATGTCGGTTCGGCTTAGCCAATCTGCTTTTGAATTTAGCTGACCCTGCAGATGTTCGGCCTCTAGGGAGAGAACGTTGTCTTCTGCCCAGGTCAGCAGGGCCTGAGCTTCATCCATCAGGGATCGAGATCTCGTCCCCCCTTGTCGGTTGACATGGGCCTTGGCTGTGATGTTGTCCGTCCTGATCAGGACCGGCTTGTGACGGATCAGTTGTTTGAAGGACAGCAGAGCCAGACAGTTTGCTCGAAGCTCCAGCCAATTGATGCTGTGGCTCGCCTCCCTGGGACTCCACTGACCCTGGGCCAGTTGGGTTCCGCAGAATGCACCCCAGCCCCTGAGGCTGGCATCCGTTGTGATCTGGACTTTGTCGGGCTGCCAAATGAGCTGGCTCTTCTGTATCGCCGGTGAGGTCCACCACCGGAGGGATTGACGTATGGCGGTCGGGACCAGAATCGACTTGGACTTCTTGAGAGCAATGGCTCGCTGGTGAGGAAGAAGCAGCCACTGGAGAGGCCTGGCGTGGAGCCTCGTCCAGGGGAGACACTCGATGGTGGCAATCATCAGGCCTTGGAGGCGGGCGAGCTGTTGCAAG
>NW_024828127.1:0-1490 GCF_019175285.1 Sceloporus undulatus
TGGGGTTTTTTGAAAGTTGGAAGTCCCAACATAACTTTTTTAATCTCTGGAAGATAGTTAACCATTTGCTGATACACTTCAGTTAAAATTCCATTTTCAAAATGGCAAAAATGGCCTTAAATAATCACTTCATTTTTAAATATCTGCATTCTGATTACTGCAGTATTTTTTAAAAGCTCTGAGAGCCCCATTATTTCCTTCTCCTTGGCTGAAATTGCTACAGATATATTGCAGTTTAACACCACTTTAACTGTGATGGTTCAGTGCTATGGGTTTCTGGGACTTGTAGTTTTGTGAGATATTTAGCTTTCTCTGTTAAAGAGCTCTGATGCAACAACAAATTACAAAACACAGGATTTGATAGCATTGAGCCATAGCAGTTAAGCAGTGTGAAATTACACTAATTCTGCAATGCAGATGCAGTGTTGTTGTTGCTATTATTATTATTATTATTATTATTATTATTATTATTATTATTATGCTTTATTTATATAGCACTGTAGATTTACACAGTACTGTACATACAAACAATAAAATAGATAAAGTAAATCTGCCCATGGCGTACAGTCTAAGAAATAGTGCTTTTCATTCCCATTTCTTTTTCCCAGGTGCAGAAAGAGAGGAAATTGGGCCTGCCAACTGGCTACATAGTGCCCCCTTTCTGGGCAGCACTACTGACAACATTTTTAAGGCTGAACCAACTGGGCTGAGCCAGGGGCTGGCAACTAGATGTTCTGCCACAGCATCCTGGCTGAGGAAGAAGCACAGCTAGGATCGGAATCAGGTCATAATGGGAGTCAGAGCTGTATGCTGAAATTAGGATTGGAAGGTCATGACCAAAAAACAGAACAGGATGCAAACCTAAAGGACAAGCAAAAGATACACAGGAACACACTAGAACTCAGGAATGCCTCATTGCTCAAGCAAGGCTTACCCAAAACTGGAAGTCCTCCTTTAATTCTTCCTTACCATTGTGAGTGGGTAGAACTGATCCAGGGCCCAATGGTACTGCAGACCTATAGTTTTGTAGCTCATCGTGTGAACAGTTCCGTAAAGATCTGAAGGCCACTATTGTAAGCCCTAGACATCCTTGACATAGATGTTCCATTTGTTCAAGAATTCAATAAGCAGGAACAGTATTATTCAGATGTAATATCATTGGCATGTATATAAAATTTAAGAGTCTGTTTTTCATATAGGATGAGCTAATGGCCTATCTCTAGGTGGCATTTCCAAGAGTTGCCCACCTGAAGACATTCACACCACCTCAGAGCTGGGCAACGTATAGTTGGGGGTGGGGAGGTTGTCAGGCAGCCTTTGAGGTTAGTTTTTTGTGGGTTTTTTCGGGCTATGTGGCCATGTTCTAGAAGAGTTTCTTCCTGACGTTTTGCCAGCGTCTGTGGCTGGCACCGATGCTGGTGAAACGTCAGGAAGAAACTCTTTTAGAACATGGCCACATAGCCCGAAAAACCCACAAAAAACTATGGATG
>NW_024828128.1:0-1490 GCF_019175285.1 Sceloporus undulatus
AATCAGTCTCTGCTTAATAGACTATAGCACTGTTTCCTAAACCTGGTTTCCAAATCCTGTATAAACATTTCTGCTTCAGACTCTATAATGGCCTTTCCTCCTCTTCTGTGAAGAACACTGCGGCATCTGAAAAGGTGATCTGCAATAGAAAATAGCCCTCATCCAGAGCGTGATTCAGGAGGGAAGCACATGGTGGATCCCAAATATGATTTGATCACTTCAGGATATCAGTAGAGTGGGACATATTGGAATATCCTCTCTTCTCTTTTCCTTAGCTCCCTGGATCTTCAAGAAAGGGGTGAGAGGGAAAAGACAAGGCTGCAATCTGTGTTCCTGGTCATCTAGATTCCTCCTGGGATGGAATTATTTGTTTAGCAATGAAAGCTCTTCCCTGGAGGTCTTCCCAATTTGCTTTACTAAACTGACAGAAGTCTAGGGCAGCATCACCCAATAATCAGATTTATTTATTTATCTATTTGATTTCTAGTCTTTATGGAGGTCCAGTTCTTTTTGGAGGCAGAGAACACTCCAGGGCCCTCTTCCCTTCCCTGGCAATGAAAATAGAAAGACCACATATTCAGCCATTAGGAATGGCTTCCTTTCATGGTGGCTCCAAACCAGGAGCCTCACTGCATCAAAATGGAGGAGCAGCCCTGTCTCAAAGCCATGGGTTCAATGCTCTTTTAGCAACAGAAGAAGTCCTCCTGAGGACACTCTGAGGGCTGCCATTGGCTGGAATCCCAGCCCCTCTCACCATCCCTTGCCCTGATTGACTGGAATCCCCGTCCCTCCCACATCCCACACAGAATGACATCACTGCTATGGAAGGCTCACTTGACCAATCAGAGAGCAAAATAAAGGTTCTTCTGGAAGCTTCCATGAGAAGGAGATATAAGGCCTGAGAGACCAAGAGACAGTTGGGGAAATTGTGTTGGTTGGAGATCGAGAGAGAGAGTTAAAGAGCGGATCTTGGAAGTTAGTCTCAGAATTGGACGCTTAGGTCTATTGAATATTTTAATAGCTTATATGAACTGAATATTATATATTTTCAAATATTGTACCTGCAAGATTCTTAATATCTTGTATCACTTATATTTCAGTTATATTTTGTTATTTATAGTAAATATCTCCTTGGAGTATCTACTATTCGATGCTCCTTTTACACGTGTTTTGGCTCAGTTGATGCTTGGGAAGATCAGTAAAGAAGGAGAAATAAGGTTCCTTAACCGGTCCCAGTGTAGGTTAAAGGAAGTCCTTTTATAATTCACTGGATGATGGGAGCGCGATTTAAGAAAGTTAAGGGTCTGCTGGGCTAAGAGCCATAATGTCTAAATGTCTAATTAACAATTTGTAACCCAGTCTGATAGCCTTTTGGCTGAAGAGAGGGGTATAAAAACTATTATTATTATTATTATTATTATTATTATTATTATTATTATTATTATTATTACAGGGCCGCAGTTTGGCTGCTTGGACCACCGGAGATCATC
>NW_024828129.1:0-1490 GCF_019175285.1 Sceloporus undulatus
TGTTCCAATCTCCCAAAGTTTCCTTTCCTCCCCCTCTTTCTTTCCCTCTCTTCCCCACCTTTATTCCGTTGTTCTTTACTTCCTCCTTTTTTGCCTCTCTCCTTGCCCTCCTTGTCTTCATATCTACTCCCATCCCTTTTCCCCGTTATTATTTTTTTTCCTTCCTTCTCTCTCTCTTTCCCCTTCCTCCTTTTCCTTTTCCTCTCTTCTTTATTTTTTAGGTTTGGACTACCAGAAGACGCTGCTGAACGAGGGAGGACGGCTTAAGATCAACTGGGTTGGGAGCGCCGCCATTTTCGGACCTGATCGGGGAGGAGGAGAGAGAGGGAAGAGAGGAGAGGGAGAGTGAGACGAAGCTGATGCTTGAGGAATAGAGGCTTGAAAACGCTTGTGGAGGACTGTGCAAGCTAATAATAGAAGAGGGAAGGAAGACTTAACAAACCCTAACACGGACTAAAAAGGACATAGTGGGGCAGTTTGTCTTTTCTATAAGGGTGATAATCAAATCTATTTGAAGCAGAGAATCTGAGGTAATTTATTTTAGGTCCCTGATAAGGCTAAGGGCTGAATAGATATAAAATGGCGACGGTTTAAACCCTGAAGTTTGCCCACTGTTTTGAAAAGGGGAAATCTTTGAAGGAGGTTAAAAACAAAATAAGAGGAATTTATATTTATCAACACCTTCTTAAATTAAGCTGGGAGTGAAGAACCTCTGAAACATTTTGACATACTCTGTCCTTCAGCTTAATATAGTGAGTGCAACATTGTATAACTGTATAAGTTAACTGTCTAACTTGTCATTGTTATATTCTTTCTGTTACATTGTTATAGTGATTTGCTGTGAGTAATATTGAATAGGCTATTTAATCAGAGGGCAGGGGGGAAGGGTGAAAGAGGTAGACTAAACTTTTGGTAAAGGAGGGAAAGACAGGACAAGTTCAAGGAGTGTGATATAACTACTCTCTCTGCTTTCTTAAGTTATACACTCCCCTACACCTCCCTGTTGCTCCTTATTTTACAGACTTGAGAAACTGTGAAGACCAAAGAATATCAGTCCAGCAAATTTGATTAGTGAAGTACATTGACTTCAATTCATAAGGTAATATTTGAATAGTTGATTTATCGTATACTTAGCCCATTAAATTCAGATTGAATTTTGATTGATAACGCTATAATAATTTAACAATTAATTTAAGAAAGTTCATTAGGGTTCTAAAATAATTATAAATATTTATTTGAGTTAAATAAAGTAAAAACTTTAGAGCAATTAATTTAGAAAATTATTTAAGAGGGAATTTAAACTTGCCCATTAATTAATTAATTAATTAACTGCATTTAAAATTTTAAAACTAGTGGATTAAAGGGAAATTTGTATTAAAACATTAACTCCAAAGCTGATCAGTTAGTTAAGCTCTCATTTCTTATTCGACATTTAAGATGGCCTCGGGAACCAGGAAAGCTACAGCACAAACATCACTTCAGGCGAATAG
>NW_024828130.1:0-1490 GCF_019175285.1 Sceloporus undulatus
TGTTGGGATTTGGGAGCTGTGATTTCTACAAATCTTAACTGTAACAGCCTGGGAAACTTGGACCTAATAGCCATAATAATCATAAATATCTCCTACTCAGATTAAGTTATTTCTCAGTTCCTTATAAACATGTGTATTATTAAAACTTAGGATGTCAACCCCTATGTTTTCTTAGGGAGATTCCATTGAAGTAGGGCTGCCGACTTATCAAGTGACCCTTGTAACTGTGTCGTTAAGAGTAGATCAACAGTGGACAATTTCCAACCATGCAGGCTGTCATTTCTTTCCACCCCCAGACCTTTGAAAAATATAGCATCCATTGAAAGTCCTATGCCTGCAGTTGCAAATCATGGCTTCCTATGCCTTTGGGGGTACAGTTTGTTATTTAAATATTATTCTTCTCAGGATCAGTTTTAGGGCTTAAAAGGCCCTAAACAGGAAATGCTTGGCTGGCTAAATGGGATGAGGGGTCCAGGGGGCTTTATGTGGCACATGGACCATCCCAAAAAGGTTTATCTGTTAAAGCGTATGTGTCATGTTGCATTCATCTGCAAGGGCCAGACAAAAAGCTACCATTTATACACTGAACTCAGTATTAGTAAACTAGACACATGATCCCTGTCTCATTCATTGAAAACTGGTGGTTCCAGAAATCTTTTTTTTGTTTATGCCATCATACTAATGTATATGAATATTGTAATCCCCCCTCCGAAAAAAAATGTATGCAAATAATTGAAAGCAATGTCAGATTCTCAGTGACTTAAAAGAGCCTTGGTTTTTCTGTAGCAGAGAACCAGATTGTACTATTCTTTAGGACAGGTGCTTGAGCAATTGAGCAATAAAATATAACATTTTATTGTTATTGTATTACTGTCATTTTAATGCTGGAAATGTTAATATGTATTTTAATATTAGTGATGCTTTCTATGAGATGATGTATTTTATTATTAGCCACATTCAGTATTTTCACTTTGCTCTAAATTATTTCAAATAAATACAACATATTGAATTCATATGGTGAGCCCTCTTCTTTCACTAGAATATGTACAGTATTTTATATGTGTGTTTTTTAACTCAATGTTTCCTTCTGCGATGTAGCAATGTGATAGCCTGTTTTAAGGGCCCATCAGCACTTAAAATGAAGGTAGTATCTCCTTGCATATTATTTAGCTTCCTTTTCTGAATCCTATACATGTCTACTCAAAAGTCATGTGCAAGGTTTTCTTGCAGGAGAGTGAGTATAAGATAGTGTCTTATGCAAAGGTTAGACACCCATTTTCTTTGTAAATTGTTTTTAATCTTCTGCTTTCAGGTGAATGTCTTTCCTTCATATAATTGGAAAATCAAAGAGGACTAGTAACACCCATAGAAGGGATGCAAAGAAGAAACAAAGTCCAAAACACACTGGAGAGATAATCCCTGGCTCAGTGCTAGGAAATCCTAGGAATAGCAGTTTATTGTGATACCAGAGCTCTCGGACAGAGAATGCT
>NW_024828131.1:0-1490 GCF_019175285.1 Sceloporus undulatus
ATGGGTTGGCTGGGGAGGATGAGGATGTTACCTTAGGCATGAGCGGAACTCCCATTGAAGTAGTGTGGGGCAAGGGGAGGTATGGCGGTAGGAAAGTGGGAATGCGTTACAGGGGAAGAAGAGATCGATGCATAATATCTCTCTCACCTTCCACCCACTTTCCTAACCAAAGAGGGCTGAGGGTCAGACCAGCCGTACCACAAACCCTGTCTCTCCTCCTGTGCAATGCCAGGTCGGTGAAAAGTAAGACCCACATCGTATACAACCTACTCGAAGATAAGAACTGCGACCTCGCTTGCATTACTGAGACCTGGCTTGGGCCTGAAGGAGAAGCAGTGTGGGCTCAGGCCCTACCAGCCGGGTACTCAGTTAAGGACCAGACCAGGTTAGGTGGGCAGGGGGGGAGTTGCCTTGATTGATAAGAACACCTTATCTCTATCCAGGAACCATCTCCGTCAAACCTCCTATATCGAGTGTATTTACTTGGCCCTAAAAGCCAGAGACAGTTTGGGGATTCTGTTGGTCTATTGGCCACCCCGTGTGCTAACAGACTCCCTGACCAAGCTGACACAACTGGTCTCGGAGCTGCTGTTGGAGTCCCCCAGGCTCCATGTCCTGGGGGACCTCAACATCCCCTTCGTGGCCAGTCATAATCCATCTGGTGCGGCTCGGGAGTTCATGGATACCATGACTGCCATGGGCCTGTCACAACTGGTTACAGGGCCTACACATATTGCGAGTAATACGCTCGATACGGTCTTTTGTACGGACTTGGAAAATCCGTGGGCGGAAGTAACCAATATCTCCGCCCTGTCATGGACAGATCATTTCCTGGTGGAGGCTAGTATTAAAGCAGCTAACCAGATCCCCCCCCGGGGGTGGCGGACCTATTAGAATGGTCCACCCTCGAAGGCTGATGGAACCCAAAAGGTTCCAAGACACCCTAGAGGGGTATTTGGTTGGTTCTGACGATGATTCTGTTGATGCCCTGGCTTCTATCTGGGACACTGATCTCTTCAGGGCTATACACAGTATCGCTCCCAAGTGCCCTCTCAGGCCTGCTTCCAAAAAGCAGCCCTGGTACACGGAAGATCTCCGGGCAAGGAAGCGGGTGCTGCGACGGCTAGAGCGTGACTGGCGGAGACACCAGCTCTTAGCCGACAAGGCTCTCCTAGACCGTCTTTTGAAGGACTATGGAGAGGCGATAGGTGCAGCAAAGAACTCGTTCTATGGTGTGCGTATCGCGTCCGCGGAGTCGCGTCCAGCAGAGCTGTTCAGGGTGGTGAGAGAGTTAACTCAGCTCCCTCCTGCTCCGAACCCTATTCTTGTACCATTTAAGGCCTGCTGTCACTAATTTAACAACTTCTTCGTGGATAAAAAAGTGTTCGGAAAACGACCTGCTCTCTTGATCCCTGCCCCTCGTGGTTAGCGGCCCAGGGGGGACCGGTGGTAACGACATTGTTACGCCGGATAATTAACACCTCTCTCAG
>NW_024828132.1:0-1489 GCF_019175285.1 Sceloporus undulatus
TTTCGTAACCCGAAATAACCTTCGTAACCCGGAACAGTTTTTTTCAATGGATTTTTTTCGTAACCCGGAAATTTCGTAAGGCGGCGCATTCGTATCCCGGGGTACCACTGTACTTCTATTGATGCAAGGTAGGTGATAAAGATCACATTGGTGTGATAAAGAAGATAGGCTAGGCCAGTGTGGAGCAGTGGTTTGAGTGTGGGAGTAAAACTCTGGAGATCAGTGTTCAAATCCTAGCTTGGCCATGTAATCCCACATGGCTGATCACACTCTCTCAGCCTCAGAAGAAGGCAAGGGCAAACCCCTCTGAAGAAACTGGCCAGGAAAGTCCCATAATAGGATTTTTGCCTTAAGTGTCGCCATAACTCAGAAGCTAATTCAAGGCACAGAACATCAAAGCTGACTTTAAGGTGCATTACAACAACACTGTGTTGTGTCCAGAAACACAAACACACCCCAAACTGCCCCTCCCTTGCACAGAAAGCTTCCTTTCACAGGTCGCATGGAATTATTCAGGAAAGGAAGAAGGAATGATGGGAGCAACCCTTGGAAGGGAATCTGGAGCAGGATGGGATGGACAGGGCTTATCCGGAGAAATGCCAAAACCAAAGCAGACCAAGGAGGTTCCTGAATAGATAGATACCTGGTCACCAACAAAGCCTAACCGGCTAAACCTGGCCAGAACCTGACTTCTGCTGTTGTTATTGTTATTATTGTTTTGTTATTACTTGTTTATTTGTTTATTCTTTTTAAATTATGTTTTAAATTATAAACAGCTTAATTCTATTTTAAGGGGGGACTCTGGGATGGAGGAATGTATGTTTTAATGCTGTAAGATGCCCTGATTGTGTTCAGAAAAGGGCAGGATAAAAACAAATTATCATCATCATCATCATCACATGAAGGAGATCAGGAGTTTATCCTGTGAATATCCCAGAAAAATTGCATAATTACACGAAACAGTTTGACACGACGTCACATAAAACCCGCCATTAAAGTGGCCACAAAGAAGCATATTTTTTACTCTCGGGATTTCAGTGACAATGCATTTGAGATATCGTTTTATTTGTGCCATTGAATGTGATAATCATTTGCGCAATTCCTCATCATTTTTGCTTTGTTTGCGGGATGCTTTAAATGCGCTTTGATCTCCCTTTAATGCCGAAATCGGCCCCAGTGTGATAAAGTCCCAGGGTCTACAAAGGTCCCTGCTCCACCTTCCTTCCCGCAGTCGGTCTCAAAGGTGCCACACAGGATCCCTTGGGCATAGAAAGCCAAAGAAGGCTCAAAGCCTTGGAAAACTATAAATCACAGGAATCACAGGATCCTAGATTTGGAAGAGACCCCAAGGGCCCTGATCCAGCCCAACCCCATTCGGCCATGCAGGAGCTCTCAATCAAAGCACCCCCGACAGATGGCCATCCAGGCTCTGGGGTGCATAAGGCGGAGGAACAGCGCTTAAAGCGGGGTCAAACTGCGTTATTTCTGC
>NW_024828133.1:0-1489 GCF_019175285.1 Sceloporus undulatus
GCTGCAGACCAGAACTAGTCCATAGCCCACTACTTTGAGTAGCAATGATCTCATAGAATTATAGAATCATAGCGTTGGAAGAGAACCCAAAAAGAGCCATCCAGTCCAACCCTCTTCTTCTGCCATGCAGGAACTCTCAATCAAAGTATCCCCAACTGATGGCCATCCAGCCTCTCTTTAAAGACCTCCAGAGACGCAGAAGCATCTTTCACTACTAAACAGCCCTTACTGTCAGGACATTTTTACTAATGTCGAGCTGGAATCTCTTTTCCTGGAGCTTGCACCCATTGCTCCATTGGGTCTTATTCTCTGGAGCAGCATAAAACAAGCCTGCTCCCTCCTCAATGTGACATCCCTTCAAATATTTAAACAGGGCTATCATATCACCTCTTAACCTTCTCTTCTCCAGGCTAAACATCCCCAGCTCCCTAAATCTCTCTTCACCTCACAGGGCTTTATGGTTTCCAGATCTTTCACCATTTTGGTCACTCTCCTTTGGACACCCTCCAGTTTCTTAACATCCTTTTTGAATTGTGAGCCCAAGAACTGGAACCAGCATTATTCCAGGTGAGGCCTGACCAAAGCAGAACAGAGTGGCACCATGGCTTCCCTTGAAATAATTTCACCATCTGGCTGGCTGGCTCAAAGCAAGCATTGGTGATCTCATGCTAAGCCTTCTCAGCGGAGATGACGGGGCCATAGGTGGCCAGAGGGAGGTGGACTGGATCAGGGCCCTTCTGGTCTCTTCCTGCTCTATGACTCTATGATTCTATGAAATCAGGATAGCAAGACTTGCACTCGGTCTTCCTTTACCGGTGGGAGGAATAGCTTTTAGATCAAATAAAGCATATCCATTACAATCCAGTCCAGATGTACAACATATCTCTCGAAGAAAGATCACGTCGAACTCATTGATGAAATCTATCACATCAAAGTCATTGATCTTGGAGTTCCACCTAGCTATGTTCCAAGACATGCACTTGAATAGAGAATTTATGGATACAAGTGATTTCATCCTATTAGAGGCTAGGGCAACAGGCTCAAAGCTAAGAGACTGTGCAGTTTTAAGTGCTATGCCCAGGTGATCATTTAGTCAGACAGTACTTTGCAACTGGCTCAGATGTCTCCAATTGTTATCGAATATGGCTCCGTTGGTTGAAGTATGCTCACTGTCCTGGGTCTTTTCACTGGCTCTTTTAGAGTTACAGTACTTGTTGATACATTACTGTATATTTTCGATAGGAATTACAAGCCTCATTTATTTTACTTACTTATACTGGATGACTCTCTGGAAAGAGGATAATTGTTTTGCTGTGATTCCAAGTACACCTGTCAGGTTATTATTTTGTAACACAGTGTCCATATGTGAACAATATACTAACTAAACAACATTCCCATTTTTTAGCCTTGTTTTCCACTGAAAACGTGTTTGGATGTTTTTATACTTTTGACTTTGTATGCTCTTTGGAAGTTCATATACTTCTCATTT
>NW_024828134.1:0-1489 GCF_019175285.1 Sceloporus undulatus
TGCCTCCTTTGGATTCTACTATTCTTTCAGAAAGGGTTTTTCTGTTTTAATTGTTTTAATGGGGAAACGTTGCCTTCTTCTCCTCCTGATTGCTTTCCTGCGCTCTTTTGAGAAGCTTGAAGACAACACAAGGTCAGTTCATGTAGTAATTCTGGAGGAGGAAGAGAGTTCAACTGAAAATCAACCCTAGGATGAGATGGGTTGGGAAAGAAGGACTCAGGCTCTTAGACGTTTCCTGACCGCTTTTACTTTCCCAGTGAGAGTGGGTTTGTTCTTCATTGGGATCCTATTTTTGGGGTTTTACAGACAAGAGATTCTTCTTAAAGACTAAGGGTTTTTTTCCCAAAATCCCTCTGCTTCTCCCTCCCAGAGAACATGGCTTCCCTTTGACATCTAGCTATGATGCTGAGTAGTACATCCCGAGGTACCACTGTACTACACAAAGATTTCCCCATCTCCCTTCTTGAAATGGTTCTGGTTCTGGAGGGAGAAAACCAACCCTTCTTTCCACAAAGTGTTGGCCAGCCTTGCTCCAAGATGCCCTGACAGTCCCTGGTGTAGAGAGGCCTGTGGGGAGGATGGCATGGACCCATGGTGGGTGGGTATCCCCACTGTCTCTGGGCTAAAGAGAGCCTCCGTGTCGAGAGGCAGGCGGCCCTTTCCCTCTGAATCCCAGCTGCCCAGGAGGAGAGAAACCTCAGCAGAGGAAGGCTCTCCCTTTGGAGCAATGGAAAGACATTTCTTGGCCTGGCTCTTCCTGGGAAAAGGAGATGGGGATCGCTGGACTTTTTCTGGACCCTTGGCTTATTCAGCTGGTTAGTAGGGCTAGCGCAAGGTGAGCTTATGGCAGAAGGAGGAGAACCGGCTTATGAAGTTCTTCAGAGGCAAAAAGGAAGGACTGGTTTGTCCTCAGAAACCCACCTTAGGATGGGAAAGGAGACAGAGCAAAGAGGCCATTCTGTATTTCCAGTCCCCAAAGGCTGGCTCTTGCATGTGGGGATGAGATAAACACAATCCATGTGGGATTTGCAGCATAGAGAGAGGCATTTAGAAATCCAAGCCAGAGAGATCTAGTGCCTCCCAAACTACACATCCCACCATTTCATAGCATGTAGGCCTTAAAACTCCAAAAAGAAATAGTGCTGTAACAGTGTAGTGTGAAAGAACCCTTTGATTCCACATTATCTGTTTAGACTACATCTTACGGGATCCTGGGATTTGTAGTGTAGTCGGCACTAGAACGTTCTTGCAGAAAACTCCAAGTATCCCTTCCAAATGTGCAAAGCCTGAGGGATTCCCTACAGTGTTGTCATCTCAGTTAAAGAAGAATGCTTGTGGTGTAATTCTCTGGGCATCAGACCAAATGAACTATTTCATAGGACCTGTTGAAATCCACATTCCTGTTGGAGTACTCTGCAAACACAGCCAATAACCTCTGAAACCAATCCTGGCCAGCTTTTGGGAAAGTGCCCTCAAGATTTGGTCCAAG
>NW_024828135.1:0-1489 GCF_019175285.1 Sceloporus undulatus
ACAAGTTACACCTTCAAATACACCAGAGAGTCCACACAGGAGAGAAACCATGCAAATGCCATCAACGTGGAAAATGTTTTGCTCAGAAGCATACTTTTTTTTTGTCATGTGAGAGTCCACACAGGAGACAAACTATTCAAATGCCGGCAGTATGGCAAGTGGTACTTCAGGTAACAACCTTACACACCACAGTAGCATCTATACAGGAGAGAAGCCATATGAATGCTAGTACTGGTGGAAATGTTTTGATCAGAATTCACACCTTGTGAGACATCATAAACTCCACACTAAACAAAATGTAGAAATGCGAGCAGCGGGAAAATGTTTTTCATTTGGAGGAGCAACTTTCATACATCTAGATTCTGTTTTGTAAATGTCTGTTATAATCTTTTAAGCATGCTATTTCTGCTGCAAAATGTGTGTTAAAGTATCTTGTCTTAAGGAATTGTTTAACAAACCTTTGAATTATTTGCAGCATTTTGTATTCTTTATTGCTTGTCCAGAGTCAGTTATGGAGCATCAGTATTTGTATTAATAAGGTGCTACCAAAATTCAGCTGGTCATGACCATGAAGAACGATGCTGCAAATGCATTTCTTTCTCCCTTCTAGCCCTGCATTGACACACAATATTCACTGACTCCAGAGTCAAAGTCTGATTTCCCCTCTACCCTCAGGACCTAAACCTGGGCTAGAAAGGATTATGTTTTAGTTGGGTTCTTCTCCTGTGCTTTTGCTTGCCCTTTTTACATGGGCCAGTCGGGTCACTGTACATCAAGGCTTGGCCCTGAGCCTACAGAGTCCTGGGAATTGTAGTGTGGTGAACGGGATGCTTAGAATTGGCTGCGAGAAAGAAAGCTTTAGTGTGGTCATTCATGAGAGTTATTGTTATTTTATTATTTATTTCATTTATACCCCACCTTCCTCCCCGAAGGGACCCAAGGCGGCTTACAGATAAAATCATTAACATTATTATAAAATATAACAACAATTAAAATGACTGTATATAAAATCACATTAAAAAGTCATATAATTCACAAGTTGATAGAGAATTCTGAGTTCTGCCGGAAATGACAAATCCCAGGATTCTGTTGGACAGAGTTCTGGACATTTAATGGTGTCAAAGTGCTATGTTTGGGCAGGGGGGATACGCTCCAAGTTCAAATTTGACCCGTAGCAATTCTTCATAGAAAAATAAAGTCTCCATCTCTATTGTTGGAGAGGCTATATGCACCGAAAAACTCATGGATTCTCAAGGGATGTTGAATTTATTTATTTTATTGATTTGTATCCCACATTTCTTCCAATATAGGAAATCAAGTTGTTTAACAACTATCTTAAAACACTACAAATTAAAAGCAATGCAGTCAAAATCCCCAGAAAGAAATTAATTAAATTCCCCGGAAATTGACAACACTGTTAATAACCCCAAAACCCCACAAGATTCCCTGAGGCCACAATGGCAGGTGCAGGGGAGGAGAAAAGGTTGGC
>NW_024828136.1:0-1489 GCF_019175285.1 Sceloporus undulatus
AAGCCACGCTCCAGCCCTAAGGACTGGAGCGTGGCTTTGGTGTGGCTTCTGGACTCTTAGGACGCATGCATCATTGAAACATCATACCTCCACTGTGACTCGAAGCAGCTTTATTTTGGCTGTCTGTAACAGGCCAAATTGACTTGCTGGGCAATTCCCAGATGATTATATTGATGAGAATAAAGTTACCATTTGGACTCTCTTTTGTGATGCATTCAAAACATATGAATCCCACTCTCATCTCAAAGATTGTGTACTAATGGGAAAAGCTGCGTATAAACCAGGTTAGAATAAAACATATTTTTTAAAAAGCAAAACAAACCCAAATCCCATTTGTTTTGTTTCAACTGGTTTTTTTTTTGTTTCTTGTTTAAACCAGGATTTGGGGTTTGTTTTTTATTGGTATTAATGTGTAGGACTACACTAATATAGGTCTAAATCAGAAAATTAAGGAGCTTATAACTTGGCGTTTTAAATCAGCTCCAGCTTCCTGGACAGCAACTGGGATGCGAGATGGAGGTGGGGATTATTGCACACTAAATTGCCACTAAATCGCTGGCCCCATCAGCCTGGGTCCAAGCCACAGTCTGCCAGCACTTTTTAGAAGTTGGAAAGCTTTTAAAGCAAGTTTTTTTTAGTTGAACTCATGCTAATTGACAGATTTTCTGGAAGACATTTCTTGTCCTATAAAATAAAGTGAGTAAAAAGAAGCAACTGTTACTGGATACTAGTCTAACAATGAACAACTACCAATAACTATTAAAGTTAAAATGTTTAAATTCAAACAGCCATTGTTGTTCTAGTAAGAGGGTTGGAAAATAGTAAGCCAGACTTCAAACAGATGAATAATCATTTTTTTAAACAAACAAACTCAAAAGTGTTTATAGTTTTTTGTGGGTTTTTCTGGCGATGTGGCCATGTTCTAGAAGATTTTCTTCCTGACGTTTCTCCAGCATCTGTGGCTGGCATCTTCAGAGAATGCTTGCCTGGAAAAAGTGGGTCTATATATACTGTATGAGCCTGGGAATGCAGGAGTGAGTTGCATGTGTATTGTACTGTGCTGATGGCAGTCCTCAGGCTGGGAGGCTAATGCAAAAGAGGATTAGTGTCTGCTAATTGGTGATCATTATCTGCTGGGAAAGCCCCTGACTCTGAGTGGTTTCCCATTTGCATTTGCTGAGTTCTCATTTTGCTATTCCTCAGGACTGGTAGCCAAATTTTGTTCGCTTTAAGGGTTTCTTCTTTCCGGTTGAAATTATCCAGATGTTTGTGGATTTCAATGGCTTCCCTGTGCATCCTAGTGGTTGGCATGGTCAAGAAGCCTTCGACTTCACATCAGAAGTATTTCTTTTTAAGTCATTTGGTTTAAACCATGTAGGTTATGATTTAAACCAAATGATTTAAAAACAAACACGTTTAAATCTGATTTAAACTTCCAACCTTGCATACAAATATGTGTACATTTCACAAAATGGTATACAGAAATAAA
>NW_024828137.1:0-1489 GCF_019175285.1 Sceloporus undulatus
CTTCCCCTTCATGACTCATTTTCCCTAAGGATGACTGCATTTCTTCCTTAAGAATTTGAATATGATCCATTTCTTAAGGATGACTGAAAAAGCATCAGTTCTTTACCCCTTTTTCTTTTAGTTCATGCTAGGAAAATAAAACAGGTGTTTTGGCAGAATATTAATGATATTGGAACTTGTACTCTTTTTTAAAAAAATGCTTGATTTGCTTTCGTGATATTGCAAAATCTAAATCAACAACTGCTATTTTCTGTGATCAGTTAATGAATAAGAATCCTGTTCCAGGCTCGAAAGGTAGAGGTGGAAGAGATGGAAAACCTGGTAAGGAGTCTTGTATTGGCTCCCAGCTGATATCTTTCTCCTCCACCCGCTTCCCTAACCTTTGTTTTCTGCCACCCTTTCCTTTTAAGCATTTAAAAAGTCACCCTGTCTCACAACACACTGGGTGTCTTTGTTTTAATAAAATGCTGGATGCCTCTACTAATTTATCCCTCCCTATTAATCAGCATTGTCCTTTTCCATCTTGGTCCCCCCCCCCCCCCCGCTATTTCTATGGCATTTCCTGTTTTCTGTGACTTGATCATAGAATCACAGTGTAGCCAACTTGAGTCCCTGTACCAGGAGGAAGATGGGATGATGATGATGATGATGATGATGATGATGATGATGATGATGATGATGATGATAATAATAGTGGTGGTGGTGGTGGTGGTCAGCTAGTCCAGCCCCTTGTTGTTCAAAGAATCTATAATTGCTGGACTCAGGTAAGCGCCATGGCACCAATTTCAGATCTTGAGTATTGGATGCTCAGTCTGGGACATGTCAACTTTGTGAGTATGTAATCCTCAGAGAATCTGTTAAAGCTGTCCTTCTGAGCTCAAAACTGGTTAATATCACATGGCTGAAAGGCTTCAAGCCAGGTTCCTGTTCTAGAGTTAAGTGGGGTATGTGTGTGTGGATATGAGAGAGAGGAGATGGAGATGGGTGGGTAGATAGATCTCTGCCTCAGGAGTACGTATTTTTGTTTGGTCTCCTTCATTCTAGTACCCACAATAGGCTTAAGGAACACTTAATGGCTCAGGGGAATGACCAGGAGAACCTCTTCCAGTCAAAGGACAGTAGTGACCACAGGGGGACCATGTTTGGTCCAACTGGCAGTGTCCTTAGAAGAGTTCTTCTCACTTTGTCCCTCTGCTAAAATCCGGAAGGGAGAGGGCTTGTGTCCTAAGAGTTCCCAGTGCTCCTTGACCTATGTTAGTTCTTTTCTCCTCTAGCTGCTCCTCTCCTCCCTTTTGTCACAGAATGCTACTATAGATTGCTTGTAGAATAGGTGAGTGGGGGAGAGAAGTAGGTCCCTGCTCCCTTTAGTTGTTGTGTAGAAGAAACATGATCCATTTTTCCTGTTGAAATTCATATAGCTGTTAAGTGCAGGATCCCCGTCCCCTTTTGAGTCTTGCTGTCTTGGTTTCTTGCTTGCTCCTTTCCCTCT
>NW_024828138.1:0-1489 GCF_019175285.1 Sceloporus undulatus
AAAAGGTGCATCTTATCACCCCAACTGTTCAATTTACATGCAGAAAATAAATGAAGATCTGGTTTGAAAAGGAGGAGGGAAGATAAGAGGAAGAACATCAGCAGTCTTAAGATACATGGACTATACGATACTACTATCGGAAAACACCACGGACTTGGAACTATTACTAAGGAAGGTCAAGGAAGAAATTGCAAAGGCAGTCTTGTTACTGAACATAAAGAAAACAAAAACAATGTCTAGGGAAGATCTACATAAATCCAACCTAAATAATGAGGAAGTTAAAAGGTTTCTTGTATCTTGGAGCCAACATTGATCAGAATGGGAAACTGCAGTTAAGAATCGAAACAAGACTATGAATGGGAAGAGTAGCCATGAAGGGAGCGGACAAGGTCCTGAAGTCAAAAGATATACATCTGAGCATTAATGTCCAGTCCATTGTATTCCTTATTGCCATGTACGGCTGTGAGAGCTGGGCAGTAATGAAAGTGGATGAGAAGAACATGAATTCATTTGAGATGTGGTGCTGGAGAAGAGGCTGAGGATACCACAGACAGTCAAAAAGACAAACACATGGATCCGAGAACAGACCAAGCCTGAAATCTCCCCGGAAGCCAAAATGACTAAACTGAGTCTGTTGTATTTTGGCCACATCATGAGGAGGCATGAATAATTAAGAAGGAGAGTAATGCTAGGAAAGGTAGAAGGGAGTAGAAAGAGAGGAAGGCCGCATGCCAAATGGCTAGACATAATATGGGAGTTTATGGGGCTGAATCAAGGGAACCTGAGCAGAGCAATGGAGGATAGAGGGCTTTGGAGGTGGCTCATCCACAGCGTTGCTGTGAGTCAAAGGCAGCTAATAACAACAAAGCAAGAAAAGACTTAAGGGTTTTATTTCAGCATCAGCTTCTGTGGGTTGTGATTCATTTCGGCTGCATCTGCACTGCAGAAATCATCTAATATGACACCACTTTAACTGCCCTGGCTCAGTGCTATGGGATTCTGGGAATTATAGTTTTGTGAGTTTTGTGTTAGCCTTCTCTATCAGAGAGCTCTGGCGCCACAACATACTACAGTTCCCAGGATTCCATAGCACTGAGCCATGGAAGTCGAAATGGTACCAAACTGGATTATTTCTGCAGTGCAGATACAGCCTTTCTCAGATGCTTGGAGTACAGTATTGTAAGATCATATGCACACACACACACACACGCATATAGACATGTACATACACGCACACACACAATTAAATTATTGTGGTTTGAGATCAGAATAAAAAAAGATGGAGGCAATAGCTATTATAATACTTTGATAGGTGAAATATAAGAGCTCCCTTAATTGTCCTAATAATAATAATAATAATAATAATAATAATAATAATAATAATAGTTTATTTTTATCCCGCTTTTCCAACTTTGATCAAAGCAGCATACAGAATTTAGATAAAAAAATACACCAAGATAAAAACAGTTTAAACAACATTTAAAAACAG
>NW_024828139.1:0-1489 GCF_019175285.1 Sceloporus undulatus
TATTGACACACCAGAGAATCCACACAGGAGAGAAGCCATACAAATGCCAGCATTGTGGGAAATGTTTTTCATTAAAATCATACCTAGTGAAGCATCAGAGAGTCCACACAGGAGAGAAGCCATACAAATGCCAGCATTGTGGGAAATGTTTTTCATTAAAATCATACCTAGTGAAGCATCAGAGAGTCCACACAGGAGTGAAGCCATACAAATGCCAGCATTGTGGGAAATGTTTTTCTCGGAAGTCAGTCCTAGTGACACACCAGAGAGTCCACACTGGAGAGAAGCCATACAAATGCCATCATTGTGGGAAATGTTTTTCTCGGAAGTCAGTCCTAGTGACACACCAGAGAGTCCACACAGGAGAGAAGCAACACAAATCCCAGCAGTGAACTGTTAGGAAGGATTGAATTAGGGGGATTTTAATTAGCTCAAATTTAGTTGAGAGGTAGCCCTAACAACGCCATGTGCCAGGATCGTGTCCCTATGTGTATACCAGCGGTCGCCTAGTCCACCCCCAAGAGAAAGAGACTCTGATACCAGTTAGGTGCAATTAATCTAATAACATTTATTAAAGCACAAATGAAATCACTCAGCAAAATGGGACACACTCTCACACACACACATTCAATGCTATAGCAAGGGAGGGGTGAGTTTCGGAGATAGGTTGAAAAGGAGAGGCACCACTAGGGAATACTATCTTAGACGTCTTCTCCTGAAGTCGGATGCAGCTTGGATGGACTGTGGTACACGGCCGCAGGAATGAGGGAAGTGAGGCCATGGAGGCTTAAGAGCTGAGTTCAAGCGGGTGAAGGCTAACTTGCAAACCGATAACAGTGAGAGCTTGGCTTAGCTCAGTGATTTCAGCGGAACACAAGGCTTGGAGAACTCAGGCTCAAACAACTTAATGCTCAAAAGAAGACTTGAAAACTGAACATATGCCAAGGCTATGAGACTTGCTAGACGAAGGCGTTGATTGCATGGGCTTTGCTAAGCCAAGAGCAAGCAATGAGTTGCACAATGCACTAGGTCTGGACACAATTCGGAAGGGCAGCCGCCTTGATTGCTGAGCCATTAAGCTGATCACTGGCACATTAAGGAGGAAGCCAAAGCTCTTGTCTTCCTTGGACTAGCAGGGGTGAATCTAGTTTGGCCACTCCAAGACTTCCTGCGGAAGTTCCCCATTTTAGCTCTTTCTCTAAGGCTCTGCCTTTGCAGGGCAAGATGCCTACCTGGTCCCTCCGCTCTCAGGTTAATGGCGGGTCCTCTATGGGGTCAGTCAGGGCTCATATCACAGACCCCATGTACCCAAATTTTATATAAATCCAAACTTGGTAACAGAACTAACATTATTTTTGTCAATAAGGAATACAAACAATATATTTTCAGTCCAGCGGTGCTAAGAAAGGGCCCTTGTGATTTTGTTTGTAAGGTTTGTCTGGCCATATGTCTGTTTATGTTTTAAAGTTGTATATTGTTAAGTTTAAAG
>NW_024828140.1:0-1489 GCF_019175285.1 Sceloporus undulatus
TCCTGAAGTGCAGATGCAGCCATAGATGACATGTTAACTCACAAATTGAACTTATGCAATCTAGTACATTTAGTAGTGAATCTAGTACAGAGAGCCCTTCATATCCATAAACTGGCAATCTGGATTTGACCACCAACAGATCACCATGCCACATATTATTCAGTGGGTCTGTGCATACATCAACATCACTGAATAATATGGGGCATGACCCTCCCCTTTTTTGCCACCTGTGAGGGCCATTAAAAACCAAACCTCCATGGATGGGAAGGGTCCAGTGTTTGAACACTAGAAATTAAATGACTGGTGTGTTTTTGTCCCTGACTTTGGCTTTTTTACTTAGAATAGATGTGTCAGTTTCAGATTGCACCCCAAAACCAAATTTTAGGAACGGACAAAGAGAAAATGAAAACTTCAGGGTTTGCTTACTAATTTCTTCCTGAGAGTTCTTCTAGTTAGTCTTGTTTCTGACCTTTACATTTTCATTCTTGTAGAACAATCAACAGGAAACTGGTTGATATCTGAAACACTGTCTATGGGGCTCTACAGACCAGCACTTTGTGCTGGCCTGTGGGCGCGGTGAGGGCTGAGCATCTCCTCACTCCAAGCCCTGCGGCTGCTATTATGGTGTGTTCCTGTCCATACAGTGTGCACCATGATGGCGTCTGCCAGGTACAATGCCCAAATGGCACTGGATGGAAGGGGTGTCATGATGCCGCACTGTGGCCATTTATGACGCCTCTTCCAGGGAGCTGTTTAGAGCAGCTTCTTTTCGCTCCCTAGAGGGAGTGGATCATTGCTGTGGCATGTGGTTGCCACAGCAATGAACGGGGTTAAAAGAGGTGGCTACATGCCACCCATCTGTAGAGCCCCTAAATGACTGGAAAATATTTTTCCATTTTCTTTCTTTTTTCTTTTTTTATATTAATGTTTATTATATTTTAAAAAAACATACCTATAGAAAACATACATACAAATAGACATACATACACACATACATATAGTCACATATCTTACACACATAAAAGTCCCTTGACCTTTGATTTTTCTTCATTTTATAATCTTATAAATAAATTATCTACTTATTTATATTTTTTACCTACTTACAGATTAAACTTATAATTGTATGATTTCACATCTTATGGACAAAACCTATAGATTTATTTGCCAAATAAAAATACTTTACTAAAAGACATAAATTCATATATTAGTTCTAAAGTTTTTAACATATATTTCCACCTTCCGTTATCATGTATTTCTACCTTCTGTGTATAATATACCTTAAATCAAAAGCCCACCTCTCATTTATATTTTTTATTATAACATAAATTTAATATTTTTTCTCTTTGTAGAAATGTTATCTACGCAATCCATATTTTCTTGCTGTGCTCCCATGAATTTCCCTGCACCAACCTGGTAAGTTTGTCAATTTCTAAATAGTCTGAAAGTTTTGTTATCCATTTAACAGACTTTGTATATTTATCATTTTTTC
>NW_024828141.1:0-1489 GCF_019175285.1 Sceloporus undulatus
AGTGGTGCCTTGCTTATGTCTTCCTGCATGGCAGGGGGTTTGACTGGATGGCCCTTGTGGTCTCTTCCAACTCTGTGATTCTATCATTCTAAGATGGTCATGTGAAAACAACAGCTGGGGCCTCCTAAGTGTCCTAGTCTAATACAGCATTTAACCCTGGCTCTCACGTTGTCCATTTCTTCTTCCTTCTTCCATGTAGGAACACAATGCCTTTCCTGTCAAGAAGCTGCTCTGCTTTTGGTCCCTTATTTTCCTCTTATGTCCCCCCCCCCTTCTTTGACTAATCTGAGACTTCCTGCAGGCTCTACTTTGCAGCCAGAAATTGCAGAGAGCAATCCCTGTTCCAAAATTCCTGAAATGAAGATGGGTGCCTTTTCAGTCTCACAGCCATCTTGTCACTAAAGAACAGAGTATCATCATGGGTCTGTGGTCACCAAGTAATTAGCCCATAATCTAGGTGAGCTAGGCTTCAATTTAATACCTGTTACTTTATTTACATACACACATTTGTATGGTTTTTAAAACCTGGCTCCTGTATGTTGGGATAAATACTGATGGATGTAAACTAATAATTCCCAATCAATGTGCAAGGATTCAAGGAGAGAACGACGAGCATATCACAAGAAAGTAAGTTATTCAAAGCTTTGGTCAGATGTCCACTATCCCTCTGCAAAAGTTTTTACATTTTAATTTGAAAGTGGTTCATGTGGAAATGCACATGGCAGGCTCCTCTGAACACGGATAAAATTAAACCTTTTGAGTGCTGCTCTTTTAAATTCTCACAGACATCATGTGTATTTCAGTCATCGATATACACTTGTCCCTCCACATTCACTGGGGTTAGGGGCACAGGACTCTCATGCATGTGGGAAAATTGCAAATAACAAAAACACTATGTCTTTACCTGATAGAACACCTCTTTGGGAATCTCTGGATCCTCCAGTGCAACTCTGTGGTCAACATCTGCCAGACGTTGACCAGAGAATTGGGCTGGAGGAGCTACAAATGCCTAGTGGAGTGTTTCCCCCCAGGAATCTCAAGTTTCTAAGTGTGACTTTTAGTTACAATTGACCATAGAGTTGTGCTGGAGGACCTAGATATTCAAACCTGCAGAAGTCAAAACCTCAAACGTGGAGGGACTAGTGTACACAAAAACATCTCTACAGTGACACCTGAAATAAGGTTAGAAGGAAACTATGCATGTGCTTTGCTTTGTGCCTTGGTGTGGGATGAAAGAGGGGCCATGCTTTACCATTTTGTTCCCCAGGCTTCAGCAAACTGTGATGCCTCATGGGTGGGCACATTCTTTTGTCCCTGAAGGCCATATGGAGAGTAAATGGCAGGCTGGTTGTAGGCTTCCTGCCAGTGGTAGGCATGTCCAATAGTGGCTGGGGACTTGTGCTCTTGTCTCTCCTTTTCTCCTTCCCTTGTCTGTCTTATTGACAAATTCTTAGTTTTCTCCCCAGCACAAGCCTTCCCTTCCTGCCTC
>NW_024828142.1:0-372 GCF_019175285.1 Sceloporus undulatus
CCATGCACCCGACGCTCCACCGGGTCCTCGGCGTCGTCCCCCGCGGACGCGAGCTCGATGTCGAGAGCCCTTGCCATCCTAACCACATGTTCAGTGAAGGCCCTAACGTCGTCTGACGGTGAAGAAGGCTCCGGGTTGTGCATCCTCTGCGGGGAGGCCGAGCCGGAGAGGGCGTCCTCATCCGAGGGTGCCTCCGAAGGTGGCATCGGTTCGTCCTCGGAGTCCAGATCGGAGGAGAGAGGGTCTGTCACCCTGATCCAGGATCTCGGGCGGGCGAAGTCCACAGAGGACCTGGAGCGACGGCGGAGTGGGGACAGCGACCTGACGCGTCTACGGGCTGGAGACGGCGACCTCCTGCGTCCACGAGATGGA
>NW_024828142.1:472-1489 GCF_019175285.1 Sceloporus undulatus
GGGGAGGCCGAGCCGGAGAGGGCATCCTCATCCGAGGGTGCCTCCGAAGGTGGCAACGGTTCGTCCTCGGAGTCCAGATCGGAGGAGAGAGGGTCCGTCACCCTGATCCGGGATCTCGGGCGGGCGAAGTCCCCTGAAGACCTGGAGCGTCGGCGGGGTGGGGACAGCGACCTGTCGCGTCTACGGGCTGGAGATGGCGACCTCCTGCGTCCACGAGATGGAGACGGCGACATCCCTCGTCCACGGGATGGAGACGGCAACCTCCCACGTCTAGGAGATGGTGACCTCTCGTAGACCGACACGGTGGGGACCGACCTGGTCGGCTTGGTCCGGTCTGCGGGACGGGGGTTCAGCTTGGTGAACTCCCTCAGGGCTCTGTCCTCCGGGACCGACATGTAGTAGCGGCGCGACTGCATGTCGAAGAAGAGGTCCGGAAACTCCTGTCCACGGGGCACTTCCTCTTCCTCATCGGTTGCAGGTTGGGAAGGCGACCGATGCTCCGGAGAGCGAGGAGGCGCAGTGTCCTCCACACCGTGGATGAAGTCCATGGTTGGAGGGGGCAGAGGTGTAACCGGGGTCCCTTCGTCCATCGGCATCGGCTCCTGGATGCGAGGGGCTGACGGGACAGAGGCGCGAGCCTGTTTGGAGGAGCGTTCCTTCTCCTTAGCCCTCGGTGGGTCAGCCCGATCCTTGGAGGACTTGGCCCTCTTAGGGGTCGGATCACGACCGTCCTTGTCATGGCGCCTCTTCTTCCCATGCTTGGGAGTCTCCTCCGATGGGAAGAAAGGGTTGTCCGGGAAGTCGAGGAGGACAGCAGCCGCTGTGGAGGATGTAGGTCTCGGGGACCTTGACTCCTGCGCCGGGTCGGTACGCTCCCTAGGCATCGCATGGCACTTAGATGCCTTGGAGGACGACGACGAGGCGAGATGGACCTCCGGCTCGATAGCCTCCTTCGAACGGGAGCCCTCCGTTCCCTCCTTCGGCTTGGAGGCCCGCTCGGTACCCTCAGTCCCCGAT
>NW_024828143.1:0-1489 GCF_019175285.1 Sceloporus undulatus
TTTTTAAAAGGGCCGTGAGATAGTGACTGTCTTTTATGGAGTGCCTTCATTTTGTATGGCTGCCTGGGAGAACCTTCTCTGTTGAAATTTCAATGTATGGGATGTTTACTGTGCATGATCCTAGGAGTCCTCTGGACCCGTTTTGTACTTTATGTCTGTGTATGTATCTCCATACATGATGGTTACTTACGGCAACACCTTTGGAAGAAGTAAAGCACACTGGATGTGAAAAGAATTGCCTTGTTTTTATTGTCGTTCCGTGTCTGTCATTAATCTGCATGCGGTGGCCGAAAGGCTTTGGTCTGAATGGGATTTCCGGGGTCCCTCCAATTCTAGGCTGCTCTGGGGAAGTCATTTACAGGTGAAATGTTTATTGTAATGTATGATTTAGTTTGTTGGGGCAGGCAACAAATAGACCAATGTTTATTTCATTTATCATTTCATTAAATGGTTCTTACTGTGATTCTTATCATTATTTCCTTAGTTGGTGGGTGTAACATCTCTTTTCTTTATTCCTTACGTAGATGTCATATTCCTTTTGGTATTTATTGTGTCGGTGCTTGCAATGTTCATCTTATTATTTAGTTGTTGGGCAAAGGTTTAATTCATTTATTATTCACTTTGTTGGTGGATTTCACAAATAAAATAAAGTTTGCCCCTACTAAGTAAATAGTATAATAATCCCGTAAGTAAATAACATTTTTAGTCAAATTTTAATCTCTATTGTAATTTATATTTTATATTTAATTAAAATTTAATGTATATTTTATACTTTTTATTGTGGAGAATGAATCTATTTTAACTTCGTGTTGCTATGCCTCATCGGAGACACAGGAGGGCGCCGGGGAGTCAATAGGCTCTGCGATGGCGTTTCATTCCGAAGTCTGCGGCGCCAGTCTGAAAGGCCTGCCCCGGCCGCGCCCCCGAGGAGCCCCCCCAAACCCTATTGTGAGCCGCTCTAGGAGTGAACATCTCGCAGGGTCTGTCAGAGTGCGAAAAGGCTAGAGCGTCGCCACGGAGACAGTCTAGGAAAGCCATCTTAGAGGGCTTGCCACAGAGTGGGGGAAGGCTAGAGCGTCGCCGTGGAGACGTTCTAGGAACAAGTCTTAGAGGGCCGGCCCTGTAAGATGGGGGTGGTAGACCATGTCCGTGGCGACGCTCTAGCCATCTGCGCTCGGAGGGCCGGCCCTCTCAGAATGGCCTTGCAGCCATTGGAATGAAGGGCTACCGATCGCCCTCCTGTGTCTGCACTGAGGCATTGCAAGCTAAAGAGAAATAACACGTCGCCTTTGTAAGGCCAGGCGAGAGGAAAGAAGGCAGGAGAGGCGTCCAGTCTTTCATTCTTTAAAGCGAAGTGACTTCATTTGTATATCATAGATTATATACATAAAGAATACTGTTATTTTATTCTTATTTGTTTTTAAACATTTTTCATTTTTATTTCATGTTGTCGTATAATTAAAATGTCAAGCCTGATTTATAATATAAA
>NW_024828144.1:0-1489 GCF_019175285.1 Sceloporus undulatus
GCCTCTGCCAGGGCCATTGAAGGCACTATGCCTAACATAAGGTGTGGTACTCTGCCAGGGGGGCAGGTGGGTGCATAAACACTTGGTCTCCCCCTTTCTTCCCATCTGTGGCCCCATCGGTACCCATGATGCCATAGGTGTGTTGGATCCTTTTGCAGACTGGTAAACACGTGGTGCTGTAGCAAGGGCTGCTGCACTTTCGTTTTGAATTGTTATAATGAGATGGTGTATAAAGAGGCAGAGGACTCCTCCTCTATGATGTACAGGCACATGGCTGTGAAGTACGCTGGACTGCGTCCAGCAGTAACTGATGCGTCCATATCTGAAATGGTCCTTTTTGGCTGCCACAGAGCATCCCACCAAAAAGGCCCAGATGACTTAGAGAGTTCCTGCAGGTCAGAATGGGGTTAGGCTGGGCCAAAGCTAACAAATTGAACTTCCCCAGGGAGAAATGTACGGTACTGCACTAAGGACAAAAAGATGAAATACACAGATATAGGATGGGGGACATCTGGCTTAAGGAGACAACATGTGAAAGGGATCTAGGAGTCAGAGTAGACCACAAGAGGAACATGACCCAACAGTGCGATGCAGCGGCAAACAATGTGAAGGCTATTGTAGGCTACATCAGTAGAAGTGTAGTGCCTAGATCAAGGAAAGTAATAGTCGCACTATATTCTGCTGTGGTCGGGCCCCACCTCAATTTTTAGGTCCAGTTCTGGGCAAGCTGAAGGAAAAGAGATTCTACCTCCACAGTAGGAAGAACTGCCTGACAGTAAGGGCTGTTTGACAATGGAAAAAACTCCCCCCAGAGAGTAGCGGAGTCTCCTTTCTTGGAGGTCTTCAAGCAGAGGCTGGATGGCCAAGTGTCGGGGATGCTTTGCTTTGGATTTCCTGCATGGCAGGAACTGGATGGCCCCTTCCAACTCTACGCTTCTTATGATTCCATGAGGAATGATGAAGGTTCGCACCCACACACCCCCTCTTCAGCACTTGCTCCATGTTAATGGCAAGGGAACACTCAGGAAGAGATTGATGTTGCCTGTTTGAGGGGCCAGGGACCGGCAACAAGCAAACTGACCAGTGGGTCCCCTGCCCAACAAGTAGGTGTAGGTGCCTGTTATATAGGACACACGTGTAAATTTTTTAAAAAGGAGAACCCAACCGCATGAACAGAGCATAAACATTATGTATTTATTATTACAAAAAAAAGTAGGTTACGAACATGGATGGGACCGATCACCACCTCAACATTGCTGCTGAAACCACCTGGTTAAAGCAGTTCTTACAACTTTCCCTTCCTGCCGGCAACGTCCTTGGTCAACATTCAGGATCTCTGGGAGAGCAACCACCCCAATGTCCCTGACAGCATCAATGTCATTCAGGCATGCTCCCCTAGTCTCACATATGTTGTGAAGCACTGCGCAGGCACTCACAACAGTAGCAAAGTTGGGCTCCCCCACAGTGAGGCGCCCGAGTAAGCACCCCC
>NW_024828145.1:0-1489 GCF_019175285.1 Sceloporus undulatus
TTCTGAGCCGGACTGGAGAATCTGCGGTCACTGCATATGGTGGGGGGCGCTCAAAAATGGCAGCGGCCGCATACCCTCCGTATGTGGTGACCGTATGAAAGTAGCAAGGGCAGCGCTGTACAAGTACAGTAGAAGAAAATCTTGGAGACAGGGAGGGCTGGGCAGGCAGGGAGAGCTGACCAATCCAAGCAGACTTTGTATACAACAGGTTTTCCTGCTAAGTACCTGCATGTCATAAGCATTTGAATTAAAATTACCATATTGAAATCAAATCTGATGTTTTTTTAAAAATTTTATTTGATGTGCACTGGAAGAAGGGTAGTCTTATACAGCGAGTATATCCCAAACTCTATATTTTAATTGGAAAAGTTGGGGGTCGTCTTATACGCCCAGTCGTCTTATATGCCGGAAAATACGGGTATCTCATTCCAAAACCTTTTAACTCTTTCACATTTCCACCACATGTGGATCATAGTGCCTCTTTCCTTATGACAATTCCAACATTTATCAGTTTCTAACTTAAACATTTTTTTCATCCTAACAGGGGTGTAATACCATCTATTACTAATCTTCAAAAAATTTCTTTGAAGTCTTGGCTTCATGTGCTTGTTCTTTTCCACACTGTCTCCCAGGCTTCTAAGAGGATTTCATGACCTATATCTCTTGCCCAATCGATCATGTATTGTTTTACTGGCTCTTTTTCTAGTTCTCTTTCTCTAAATAGTTTATAATATTTACCAATTTTTCCCCTCATCCGCTTTCATTATCAAACCATCTAATTCATTTGGTCTTATCTCAATTCCTGTAATCTTCATATCCTCATTGAATCTATGTCTTATTTGATAATAACTGTACCAGTTTATTTCTTTTTTTCCTTTTATTAATTCCTCTTTAGGTTTTATGGAAATTTCTTGTTTTTTATTTATTTTTATTAATTCTCTATATTTTAGCCAACATTTTCCTGAATCCCACCTACTGACAAAGGCCTCCTGAGTTGATACCCATCCTGGTATTTTATAATAAAATTTCATCTTTACAGCTTTCCAAGTTTCTGACAAAGCTCTGCGTATCGGGTTATTATTGAAGTCTTTATTCATAGCAGCTTTATTGTACCATAAGTATGCATGCCACCCGAATCTTAAGCCTGGTCCTTCTAAATTTAATGTTCGTTTATTATTCAGTTTAATCCAGTCTTGTAACCATATCATATTACATGCCCATCTGTATAGCATTAAGTCCGGCATCGCACATCCCCCTCTCTCTTTCGTTTCCTTTAAGATGTTCCATTTAATTCTAGCTTTACCTCCTTTCCAAATAAAATTTTTTACTTCTTTATTCCAATCTTCTATAATCCTTGATGTTATGTTAATTGGTAAATTAATGAATAGAAATAATATCTTAGGGAGTATGGTCATTTTTATTGCAGCTATTTTAGTTTAGACCATCTACCCATTTCTGTACGTATATTGTTCCACATTATTTTATAATT
>NW_024828146.1:0-1489 GCF_019175285.1 Sceloporus undulatus
TGACTCTATGATCCTATGTATTCCTGCATGGCAGAAGAGGGTTGGACGCTTTGGCCCTTAGTAGTCCCTTCTGACTCTAGGGTCTTATGTATTCCGGCATGGCAGAAGAAGGGTTGGACTCTATGGCCCTTAGCAGCCCCTTCTGACTCTAGGATCCTATGTATTCCTGCATTGCAGAAGGAGGGTTGGATTATATGGCCCTTAGTAATCCTTTCTGACTTTTGTGTTCTATATATTCCTCCACGGCAGACGGAGGGTTGGATTATATAGCCCTCAGTAATCTCTTCTGACTCTAGGATCCTATGTATTCCTGCATGGCAGAAGAGGGTTGGCCTATATGGCCCTTAGTAGTTCGTTCTGACTCTACTATCCTATGTCTTCATGCATGACAAAAGGAGGTTTGGACAATATGGCCCTTAGTAGTCCCTGCTATCTATAGGATCCTATGAATTCCTGCATGGAAGAAGGAGGGTTGGACTGTAGGGCCCACAGTAATCCCTTCTGACTGTAGGATCCGATGTATTCCTGCATGGCAGAAGGACGGTTGTACTTTTGGACCCTCAGTACTCCCTTATGACTTTAGGATCCGATGTATTCCTGCATGGCAGAAGGAGGGTTGGACTTTCTGGCCCTTAGTCGTCCCATCTGACACTAGGATCGTATGTATTACTAGATGGCAGAAAGACAGTTGGACTCTTTGGCCCTTAGTAGTCCCTTCTGGCTCTAGGGTCCTATGTATTCCTGCATGGCAGAAGAGGGTTGCACTATATGGCCCTTATTAGTCCCTTCGGACTCTGGGATCCTCTGTTTTCCTGCACGGGAGGAGGAGTGTTGGACAATAAGGCCCTTACTTGTTCCTTCCAACTCAACGATCCTATGTATTCCTGCATAGCAGAAAGATGGTTGGACAATATGGCCCTGAGTAGTTCGTTCCGTCTCTAGGGCCTTATATATTCCTGCATGGCAGAAGAAGGGTTGGACTCTATGGCCCTTAGTAGTCCCTTCTGACTCTCAGATCCTATGTATTCCTCCATGGCAGAAGGAGGGTTGGTGTATATCGCCCTTAGTAGTCCTTTCTGACTGTAGGATCCTATTATTCCTGCACGGCAGATGTAGGGTTGGACTATAGGGCCCTTATTATTCCCTTCTGACTCTGGGATCCTATGTATTCCTGCACGGCAGATGGAGGGTTGGACTATATGGCCCTTTGTAGTCCCTTCTGTATCTAGGATCCTATGTATTCCTGCATGGCAGAAGTGGGTTGGACACTTTGGCCCTTAGTAGTCCCTTCTGACTCTAGGATCCTATGTATTCCTGCATGGGAGAAGGAGGGTAGGACAATGTGGCCCTTACTAGTCCCTTCTGAGTGTAAGTTTCAATGGATTCCTGCACGGCATATGTACAGTTGGACTAGATGGCCCTTATTAGTCCCTTCTGACTCTGGGATCCTATGTATACCTGCACAGCAGTATAGGGTTGGACTACAAGG
>NW_024828147.1:0-377 GCF_019175285.1 Sceloporus undulatus
AATGGCTTCCTTTCATAAAGGCTCCAAACCAACTTCCTGCACCAGGAGCCTCACTGCATCAAAATGGAGGACCAGCCCTGTCTCAAAGCCATGGGTTCAATGCTCTTTTAGGAACAGAACAAGTCCTCCTGAGGACACTCTGACGGCTGCCATTGGCTGGAAGCCCAGTCCCTCCCACCATCCCTGGCCCTGATTGGCTGGAATCCCTGTCCCTCCCACATCCCACACAGAATGACATCACTGCTACGGAAGGCTCCCTTGACCAATCAGAGAGCAAGATAAAGGTTCTTCTGGAAGCTTCCGTGAGAAGGAGATATAAGGCCTGAGAGACCAAGAGACAGTTGGGGGAATTGTGTCGGTTGGAGATCGAGAGAAAG
>NW_024828147.1:477-1489 GCF_019175285.1 Sceloporus undulatus
GACATCACTGCTATGGAAGGCTCTCTTGACCAATCACAGAGCAAGATAAAGGTTCTTCTGGAAGCTTCCGTGAGAAGGAGATATAAGGCCTGAGAGACCAAGAGACAGTTGGGGGAATTGTGTCGGTTGGAGATCGAGAGAAAGAGAGTTAAAGAGCGGATCCTGGAAGTTAGTCTCAGAATTGGACGCTTAGGTCTATTTATTTCTTTAATAGCTTGTATGAATTGAACATTATATACTTACAAATATTGTACCTGCAAGACTCTTAATATTTAGTATGGCTTATATTTTAGTTATATTTTGTTATTTATAGTAAATATCTCCTTGGAGTATCTACTACTCAATGCCCCTTTTACACATGTTTTGGCTCGGTTGATACTTGGGAAGATCAGCAAAGAAGGAGAAATAAGGGTCCTTAACTGGTCCCAGTGAAGGTTAAGGGAAACCCTTTTATAATTCACTGGATGATGGCAGCGTGATTTCAGAAAGTTAAGGGTCTGCTGGGCTAAGAGCCAAAATGTCTGAATGTCTAATAACAATTTGTAATCCACTCTGATAGCCTTTTGGCTGAAGAGAGGGGTATAAAACTATTATTATTATTATTATTATTATTATTATTATTATTATTATTATCATTATTACAGGGCTGCGGTTTGGCTGTTTGGACCACCGGAGATCATCACAGTGAGTCAGTTGGAAAAGCCCATCTCACTCCAGAAAATAAAGGTACTTGAGGAGTTTGCTCTCTACGGCTTTCTGTAAAAATAACTACAAAACTGATAATAGCATTTGGGACATTTAGTCTTTTAAAAGCAAATATGGCAGATTTAAATGCTGCTTTAAAACCTCTTTCCATCTGTCAGCTTTGCTCTGGTTTTGGGGGGAAATGAGAAAGTGTTGGGAGGGAGGGACTGCCAACAGAATTAGGAGATGCATTGCAGGCTATGGACAGTTTGCGGCCAAGTAAGGTCCAAAACACACGGCAGCAATAGTCCAGTTTGAGAGCGCTTTA
>NW_024828148.1:0-149 GCF_019175285.1 Sceloporus undulatus
AGTATGTTGTGGGGTCCAGAGGGGATTCTGGCTCAAGGCTATGGAATTCTGGGAGTTGGAGTAGGTTGTGGGGTCCAGAGCGGAGCTCTGCTCCGCTCTGGGCCCACAACCAACCCCAACTCCCAGGATTCCATAGCCTTGAGCCAGAA
>NW_024828148.1:249-1489 GCF_019175285.1 Sceloporus undulatus
TATGTTGTGGGATCCAGAGGGGACCCTTGCTCAAGGCTATGGGATTCCGGGAGTATGTTGTGGGATCCAGAGGGGACCCTTGCTCAAGGCTATGGGATTCTGGGAGTATGTTGTGGGATCCAGAGGGGACCCTTGCTCAAGGCTATGGGATTCTGGGAGTATGTTGTGGGGTCCAGAGGGGATTCTGGCTCAAGGCTATGGAATCCTGGGAGTTGGGGTTGGTTGTGGGCCCAGAGCGGAGCAGAGCTCCGCTCTGGACCCCACAACCTACTCCAACTCCCAGAATTCCATAGCCTTGAGCCAGAAAAAGAGTCAAAGCAGGGCCAAAGCGGGTTATATCTTATATCTTTTCTGGCTTAAGGCTATGGGATTCTGGGAGTATGTTGTGGGGTCCAGAGGGAATACTGGTTTAAGGCTATGGAATTCTGGGAGTATGTTGTGGGATCCAGAGGGGACCCTGGTTTTAGGCTATGGGATTCTGGGGGTTGGAGTATGTTGTGGGGTCCAGAGGGGACCCTGGCTCAAGGCTATGGGATTCTGGGAGTTGGAGTAGAGCTCCGCTCTGGGCCCACAACCAACTCCAACTCCCAAAATCCCATAGCCTAGAGTCAAAGCTGTGCCAAAGCGGGTTATATCTCCATTGCGGACGCAGCCTCCTTCCTTTCGCGTCACGTACAAAGGAGGCTGGCGCCGCACAAGCCCTCGCGCATGCGCCTGGGATCCCCCGCGCGCCGGGCTCCGTCACGTGACGTCGGAGGGTGGCGGGGCGCATGCGCTGGTGGTCGGAGGAGGCGGCGGCGGCGGCAGCAGCGGAGGCGGTTTGTTGTGGTCGCCATTTTTTTTGTGGCATTACTGGGAAAAGCCCGGCGCCGGAGGAGAAGCCGCCGAAGGAGGAGGCCCCTCTGCGCTGGGGGTGGGGGCACGCTTCCCCCCCACAGGCCCCTCGCGCCCCGCCCCCAGCGCCACCACGCCCCGCGGAACCGGCGACCCCCGGACGCCAGCGGCAGCAGAAGCAGAAGCAGCGCCAACGCTCAGGTAAGAGCCCCGCCCGACCGCCCTTCCTCCCTTCCTCCCTCGGAGGAAAAAGGCGCCATCGAGGAGGGCGGAGAAGAGCGCCATCGCCATCGCCGCATCGGCCCAACCCTTCCCGGGCGAGGCCCACTCCTCATGCCCCGCCCCTGGCCGGCTCCACGGGCTCCCTTCCTTCCTTCCTCCCTCGGCCTCTGTCTCCTCCATGAGA
>NW_024828149.1:0-1489 GCF_019175285.1 Sceloporus undulatus
GCATGTGACCGGTCTGTTGTCATCTTGGACACCACCCTGATGATGAGAGGGAAGGGAGGGAAGGCGTAGAGAAGCTCTCCCGTCCAGAGGAAGGTGAACGCGTCTCCGAGGGATCCGTCCATTCGCTTCCTGGAGCAGAACTGGGGACAGTGGCTGTTCCATCTGGTCGCGAAGAGGTCGATCCGGGGAGTTCCCCACCGGATGAAGAGGTCGCTGACCGTCTCGGGATGGAGCCTCCATTCGTGGCATATCGACGGAGATCTGCTGAGGCGATCTGCCAACTCGTTGTCCTCTCCGGGAAGATGAATCGCTTGGAGGAGGATCTGTCTCTGGTGCACCAGTCCCAGATGCGAAGAGTGAGGTTGAGCAGGGTTCTGGACCTGGTGCCCCCTTGTTTGTTGATGTAATACATCACGGTGGTGTTGTCCGTCCTCAAGAGGACCACCTTGCATGTGACAGCGAATTCGAATGCCCTCAGTGCTTTTTCTACTGCTAGCATCTCCAGAGCGTTGATGTGGAGGAGCTTGTCCTGGGCTGACCACTTGTCCTTGACGACCAGGTCGAGCAGGTGAGCGCCCCATCCTTCCAGGGAAGCCCTTCAGTTGGGGCTGAGGCTGATGGAAAGGCATTCCGATGCACACGTTGCGGCAGTCCAACCACCATCTGAGGGAAGCAGCTACAGGTCTCGGTACCGTGAGCCACTTGGACGGGGGGTCGTCCATCGGGGAGAAAACCGAGAGGAACCAGGACTGCAGAGGTCGGAGGCGAAGCCTTGACCAAGGTGTGACAAACGTTGTTGATGCCATGTGGCCCAGGGTGACCTGGACGTCTCTGGCCTTCACCCTTCTGTGGGAGATGCAAGGCTTGAGCGACGCCGTCAGGGCCTGGAAACGGTCTGGAGGGAGAAAGGCGGAGCATCTTTCGGAGTCGAGGATGGCCTCGATGAATTTGACCTGCCTGGTCGGTGTGAAGTGGGACTTCTCCCGGTTGACGACCAGCCCCAGGGAGTCTAAGAGGTGCAAGGCGAACGAGACTGCCTCCCGCAGTTCTTGCTGGGACTCGGCGGCGAACAGCCAGTCATCCAGGTACGGGAAGACCATGAAGCCCCTCTGATGGAGGTATGCCACTACCAGTGCCATGCACTTCGTGAAAACTCTGGGCGCCGTGGCCAAGCCGAAGGGGAGCACGTTGTAGTGGTAGGAGGCGGAGCCGATGGCGAATGCGAGGAATCTCCGGTGGGACTCTCGAATCCCGATGTGGAAATAGCCGTCCTTCAGGTTGACCGTTGCAAACCAGAGGCCCTGATGAAGCAAGGGGAGAATGGAAGCCAAGGTTACCATTCGGAAATGCCGGTATTCAAGACACAAATTCAGGTCTCTCAAGTCCAGGATGGGTCCGATGCCTCCATCCGACTTCGGTACCGTAAAGTACCTGCAGAAAAAAGCCCTCGCAGTCAGGTCGGGCGGTAAAGGGGAGATTGTCCCCTTGC
>NW_024828150.1:0-1489 GCF_019175285.1 Sceloporus undulatus
CTCCCAGAAAAGAAAATGGAAGAAAAAAGCAGCAAGATGTGACTTTTGTGAGTGTAATCAGTTTTTGCTGCAATCACTGAGTGGCAAAGGGCCTTGTCAGGCTTTAATGAGAGAGACAGAAGGTGCTAAAATTGAACACGAAGGTTTCTCGGCCTATTAGTATCGCCGCCAAGTGAACAACTTTACTGCCCAAGCTTTTAAGAGAATCATGTAGTTAAATGGGTCTGTCACATAATCTCTGTCTCGAGAGCCCCAACAGAGGAGCTGTCAGCCATGAAAATTGTACAGATTTTCCTTTCCGCTAGGAAATACGTCTTGCTCAGAGGTTTATATCTTAGGTAGGGGTACCTGTGTGGAAAAATCACTTGCTTCAGATGGGCCTGGAATGGTACTTGAATACACATTTAAATCACTAGTTTTCTGAGGAAGCTAGTGCTGGCATCTAAAGGCCTACAGGTGGTGTTCTGCTATGAATTCACAATCCAAGCATTATATATACGCCTAGCCCATCCTTCATGAGGATTACATTTAATGGTTGATATAATGCTCAAAATCTCAGCATCTGTCCCCCTTTCCTCTCACAAATGCTTATCCTATGTTATGAATATAGAATATTTTGGAATCGAATATTATCAGAAATCGGAATAATCTGCCCCCCCCCCGCCAAATTTTGAAAGGACCAAAACAAAACAAATGAAGCAAACCCCAACAACCCTGGATTTAAAGACTATATATGTTCCCTTCAAGCTGCTTGTTGACTTATGGAGATCACATGAATTTCAGAGAGAGTATTCTTAGGCAAGAAATACTCAATGGTGAGTTCCTTCCTTTGAAATATAGCCTACAACACCTGTTATTGTTTGGTGGTCTCCTATCCAAGTACTAAACAGGGCTGAACCTGTTTAGCTTCCACGTTCATACAGGATCTGGTGCCTTTAGGGTATTTGGGGACTACACATTCAGAAATGAACCATCATTACACAACAGTATATGTCCAGGATTTAGTTATATACCAAATTCTTTCCTCTCATTTAATCTCTCTCTTATAAACAAACACAGCCCAAAATCATTCCTAAAAGTTGTTAGGAACTGTCTAAAAATGTGCCTCCTTTTCAGCAATACATTATACATTTTGTTCAATACTTATTCAGTACTCTGAATGTTCTCTATCACAAGATTTTTCACTTCCATGGCATCTTGGTGACTGCCAGTTGTAAAACTAGGTTGCAAAGTCAGCAAATTCCATTTTTTTCTTGCAAGGCAAACATAAAACAACTGGGATGAAGATGATGGGTTGGTGAAGCCTACAGGTCACTGACATTGCAAAGGACTTAAAAGACTGGAAAACAGGCCTTTAGGTTACAAAATTACATAACAACGTGCACATGATCATTTATATGCAGCTATACAAATTTAGAAATAATTAGTTGAGTTTACATTTCACAAAAAGCAATGCAATTAACTTCCCATTCAAATCACTCCAAATAAA
>NW_024828151.1:0-1489 GCF_019175285.1 Sceloporus undulatus
CATGCATTGTAACAGCCATTTTCATCAATATATGCCTTTTTGTCATTATTTTTCCCAGTGTAGAATTTATTTGTACGCCATTTGTATTTGTCTTCGTATACCATTATTTGTAAGCCATTTTGTCTAATGTAGTCATTTTTGCTTGGAGAACTGTACTGCAAAGTTCAGAGAAGGATAAAAACTAAGGAATAATTGCACTTTGTTTTGCATATTATCACAAGAAATGAAAATAAGGTTAGTTTGAATTAAAACACAAATCAAATTAATTTAAACCCCAAAATCAGAAATCAAAGAGGTAAGTTAGAACTGAAGACGGGGAAATCAGCCAATATAAAATGCATTCAAATCTTCAAAGTTATAGCCGTGTTAGTCGGTAGAATCAGTATGTAGAGAGATTTTGTAGCATCTTTGAGATTAACTGAAAGAAAGAAATTGGCAGCATGAGCTTTCGTAGACTCCATTCTACTTCCTCGGATGCATTTGGTGGAGAGGAAGCCAGGTACAGACATATATATGCCTTTGGTATGTGAGGATGTCAATTCAAATTATAAATTCTTTATGTATGGAAATGAAGTTGCAAGTCCAATTTTAACAATGGTCATTAGTGCACAAAGTCATAGGAAACTGGACTTTGTGCATGGAGATGAACTGGCAGATCCAGTTTTGCCATGGGACTAGCCTGAGGTGAGGGGAATAGATGAACGCAGGGTACCCCCATGAGGATGGGGTCAGACAGTGTTGAAGTGCATGTAGTGTGTCAGGAAACCATTGTCTTTGTTCAATCCATTGCTGAGGGACTATAGTTTGTGGATGAATTCCAGTTCTGCTGTTTTTCTTTCCTATCTACCTTTGTAGTTCTTTTGTTCATTGACAGCTGTTCTGAGGTCTAAGATGGAATGGCCAGGAAGATTGAAATGTTCTGCCACTGATTTTTGTTTATTCCCATTCCTAATATCTGATTTATGTCCATTTATCCTCTGGCACAGGGACTGGCCTGTTTGCCCAATGTAGAGTGCTGAAGGGCATTGCTGACACAGTATGGCATAGATTACAGTGGAGGATGAGCATGTGATGCCCCTCCGCCGATATTGTGGGTGATACCATTAGGTCTTGTGATGACATTTCCTGGATAAAGCTGCTACAAGATCTCTCAGTCACATCTTTTGAAACTGGCTTCGCAGATGGTGCCGCCGAGAAGGATTTGGATTCTTCGATCATGGGCTGTGGTTCCATGAGGAAGGACTTCTTGCAACAGACGGGTTGCATCTCACACCAGTTGGAAGAAATGTTTTTGCCAACAGTCTCAAGAACTTGATCAGGAGGGCTTTAAACTGAGTTCCGAGGGGAAGGGAGACAATATTAAGGAAAGCGAAAGGGATGGCGAAAATAGTCAAACTGACATAGAGGAAACAAGGCAAACAGTGCAAGGACCCAACAGTGGGAGGCAAAAAAACTTGCACAGGCAGCAAGTAAAAGGGAACCAAGGTCT
>NW_024828152.1:0-1489 GCF_019175285.1 Sceloporus undulatus
ATGTGGCCTCTGTGGGTAAGGAACCTGAATCCATTGCCCTTCCTGTGAAGATTGAGGGCCCTTTCATAATTCACTGTCAGAGTGCTATGATTCCACTTTAGAATGATAGAATCAAAGAGTTGAAACAGATCACAAGGACCATCCGGTTCAATCTTCTGCCATGCAGGAATAGACATTCAAAGCACCCCCGAGATATGGCTATCCAGCCTCTGTTTAAAAACCTCCAAAGAAGACTCCACCAAACTCTGAGGATGTATATTCCACTATTGAAGAGCTCTTACTGTCAGGAAGTTCCTCCTAAAGTTTTAGTGGAATCTCTTGTCCCTGTGGCTTACATCCATTATTCCATGTCCTTTTCTCTGGAGTAGGAGAAAGCAAGCCTGTTCCATCCTGAATATGACATCTCTTCAAATATTTGAACAGGGCTGTCATATCCACTCTTAACCTTCTCTTTTCCAAGCTAAACATACCCAGCTCCCTAAGTCATTCCTCAAAGAGCATGGTTTCCAGACCATTCACCATTTTGGTTTCCTTCCTCTGGACATGCTCCAACTTCTCAACATCTGTTTGAATTGTGGTGCCCAGAACTGGACACAGGATTATTGCAAGTGAGCCCTGACCAAAATAGAATAGAGTGGCAATTACTTCCCTTGATCTTGACACTATACTCCTATTGATACAGCCTAGGATCACATTGGCCTTTTTAGCTGCTGCATCACACTGTTGACACATGTACATCTTGTGCTCTACTACCATTCCTAGTTCCCTTTCATATGTAATTTAACTGTCAGTAAAACTTCCTGTGGAATCTTGGAATTTCTAGTTTTAGTGAGGCACTATTGTTCTCCACTTTGTAATGATTCTAAATATCAAATCCTAAACTGCCAATTCTGGAATGTTGTGGGACGCAAGTGCTATGCTTTTAAGGGAGTTTGGTACTTAGCTCAATAGAAATAAATAGTTTTACTGGGGCAATAGTGACCTCTGGACTCAGCCAATCTATAGCAGTTCCTGAATCAAACAGATCTTCAGTGGGATTTGAAATAGATTTTTGTGTTTTATTTAGGGGGAAAGCAAAACACACAGACACATACATATAAGTGTTCACGCACACACGCAAGAACTAGGTAATAAAGGTGGGCGTGGTGAATAGATGTAAGGCTTTGATAATGGTGATACGTTATCTATCCAGATCTTTATTCCAATTGTTGAGGATTTGAAATAAGGAGAGGTCCGTAGTTCCCATGACAATTGGGGTTGGTGAGTGCATTGAGGTATTTAGCCATGAAAACAAACAGAGTGTCTATCTGTAACTGGACTGACACCGAACAACAGCAAGTCGGGGCTGATATTTATACTGAAATTGGTTTCTGCTTGGGAGCAGAAACTGTGGGTTCAGAAAGGTTTATATCACTTTAGAATATTTCCTTTGTGGGGGAAGAATTGTGTGAAACGAACTGAAAGCAATGGGTCTTTGATGCAAATACAT
>NW_024828153.1:0-1489 GCF_019175285.1 Sceloporus undulatus
TCGGCTTGGCCACGGCACCACGAGTTTTCACAAAGTGCATGGCACCGATAGTGGCATACCTTCATCAAAGGGGCTTCATGGTCTTCCCGTACCTGGACGATTGGCTGTTTGCCCGCCGAATCCCAGCGAGAACTGCAGGAGGCAGTCTCGTTCGCCTTGCAACTCTTGGACTCCCTCGGACTGGTTATCAACCGGGAAAAGTCCCATTTCACACCGACCAGGCAGGTCAAGTTTATCGGGGCCATCCTCGACTCCGAAAGATGCTCCGCCTTTCTCCCTCCAGACCGTTTCCAGGCCTTGACGGCGTCGCTCAGGCCCTGCATTTCCCACAGAAGGGTGAGGGCCAGAGATGTTCAAGTCGCCTTGGGCCACATGGCATCAACGACGTTCGTCACACCTTGGTCGAGACTTCGCCTTCGACCGCTGCAGTCCTGGTTCCTCTCGGTCTTCTCCCCGATGGAGGACCCCCCGTCCAAGTGGCTCACAGTACCGAGACCTGTAGCTGCTTCCCTGAGATGGTGGTTGGACTGCCGCAACGTGTGCACCGGAATGCCTTTCCATCAGCCCCAGTCACAACTGACTCTCACAACCGATGCATCCCTGGAGGGATGGGGCGCCCACCTGCTCGACTTGGTCGTCAAGGACAGGTGGTCAACCCAGGACAAGCTCCTCCACATCAACGCTCTGGAGATGCTGGCAGTGGAAAAGGCACTGAGGGCATTCGAGCTTGCTGTCACAGGCAAGGTGGTCCTACTCAGAACAGACAACACCACGGTGATGTATTACATCAACAAACAGGGAGGCACCAGATCCAGGACCCTGCTCGACCTGACTCTTCGCATCTGGGACTGGTGCATCCAGAGACGGGTCCTCCTCCAGGCGATTCATCTCCCCGGAGAGGACAACGAGTTGGCGGATCGCCTCAGCAGATCTCCTTCGGTGTGCCACGAATGGAGACTCCACCCCGAGATGGTCAGTGATCTCTTCGATTGGTGGGGAACCCCCCGGATCGACCTCTTCGCGACCAGGTGGAACAGCCACTGTCCCCAGTTCTGCTCCAGGAAGTGAATGGACGGATCCCTCGGAGATGCATTCGCCTTCCTCTGGACGAGGGAGCTCCTCTACGCCTTCCCTCCGTTCCCTCTCATCATCAGAGTGGTGTCCAAGATGACAACGGACCGCTCGCATGCGATCCTGATCACCCCGTGGTGGCCGAGACAGCCTTGGTTCGCGTCCCTTCTCCATCTCTCCAAGAGATGCTTCCGCCGCCTCGATCCCCGCCCGGACCTGCTGTCGATCCAGGACGAACGGATTCTCCATCCGGACATCGAGAGCCTACCGCTGGTGGCCTGGAGGATACAGCCCTAGCCGCCCTACCGGAGTCGGTACGGGCAGTGATCCTGGCTGCGAGGAAACCTTCCACCCAGTGGTCCTACGCCATAAAGTGGAGGAGGTTTAGCCTCTTCCTTGACCGAAAGGGCTTGTCCCC
>NW_024828154.1:0-1489 GCF_019175285.1 Sceloporus undulatus
CACCACCATACACCATTTTTGATGGTACGAATGAGCATATGGAATCTCTCAATTATTTCTGATCTTTTTTAGAATGAACATTCATTTCAGTTCATTTCTCCAAGGAGGAAAGTCTAGTCTTCTTTGTTCTTGTGCTTGGTGAGATCTAAACTGTTAAACTTGGGCTGCTGCTGTGGGAGGAGCTAGAAGCCTAATTGCAAAGCAGGCTGGGAGAGGAATTCTAGTTCATTTCCCCAAGGAGGAAAGGCTGGTCTTCTTTGTCCTTGTGCTTGGTGAGATCTAAACTTTTGAACATGGGCTGTGGGAAGAGCTAGAAGCCTAATTTTTAATTTTTCTTGTATATTCAAGGAGGTTTTGGAGAACAGAGGAAAAGCTGACCTGAGAACATTGTTGGAGGCAGAGCCCCTTTAATTTTCCACATTTTATTTTCCCTTTTTTCCTTAAGGGGATTGTGGGAACTTTGCTTAGAGGAAGTGCATCAGAGACTTGCCTCTGAACTAGCTAGTAGCCAGGAGCACTGTACATGACTAGAGTCCCACTTGATTGAGCTCTTTAACAGAGGCCCACAGGGGTTCTTTACACTGGTGTTTAGCAGGGGAAGCTCACAGTCTTGTTCAGTACCTCCTTGAGACTTTTCAGTATGGACACTGAAGCCCCTGCTGCAGTCATCTGCAACTCTTGTGGGATGTTCATCTTCTTGCCTAGAGATGTGGGGAACTTCACCTGCACTAAGTGTAAGTTGGTGGCTCTCTTAGAAGTGAAAGTACAGCAGCTGGAGGCCTAGGTAGTTACACTTCAGCATCATAGGGAGCAAGAGGTTTTCCTGACCAGAACAGACCAGATGGTCCTGAATGGGAAACACACAGAGGCGGTTGCTGGGAAGGAGGAGGTCACTTCATATACTACAGAAGTAGATGGTTGAAGGAATGTCACACACAGAACTAGGAAAACCAGGGAACATTCTGGGAGATTTCAGCTTCAGAATCAATTTGAATCTCTGTCTGTTATCAGAGATGATGAGGAAGAGCAGCAGGGACAGACTTCAGGGATAGAGCAGGGGATCCTGGGAGTACCACCAAAGGGAACAGTCGTTGCTAAGCCTCGGAGAAGGTGTGTGGTGATCATGGGGGACTCCTTGCTGAGAGGCACTGAACCAGTGGTTTGGTGACTTGACAAGATTATTATTATTATTATTATTATTATTATTATTATTATTATTATTATTATTATTATGCTTTATTTATGAAGCGCTGTAAATTTACACAGCGCTGTACATACAATCTTTTTAATTAGGCGGTTTCCTGCCCTCGGGAGGTGTGCTGTTTCCCTGGGGCAAAGATCCGTGATGTGACAGAGAGGTTGACAAGACTTGTCAAGCTCACTGACCATTATCCCTTTCTTTTGGTTCATGTGGGAACCAATGATACTGCAAGGCATAGCCTTCAGAATATCATAAGGGATTATGAGGCTTTGGGTAGGAAGTTGAAAG
>NW_024828155.1:0-1489 GCF_019175285.1 Sceloporus undulatus
CAGGGGACGCAGGGGATGATGGGATCGGCTGGTTGGCAGAGAGGAGGAGATGGTATGAAGGAGGAGGAGGGGAATGATGGAGCAGGACGCAGGGGCCAAGGGGGGTGGCATCGGAGTGCTTTTCCACACCAGAACAAATTGCAGTGCAATCAAAGGCAGCCTGGAAGCGAATTCTCTGAAGCCACTTTCCCCCCATTTTTACCAAAATGAGGGGTGATTTCAGAAATGCTGCTGAAGCAATTCGCAAGGGGCTCCCATAAAAATCAATGGTGTCTGATAACACAGTCCCTTTATGACATGAAACCGCATCATTGGAAGTGCAATCACTTCGGAAGTGAGCTGGAACTGAGCCACAAAACCACCAAAAAGCTCCGTGTGATATACTCCAAGGTGTATGTGGAGGTCCCCAGCACATGTTCAGTGTGGCATACTCTCAAATAAATTGCACACAGCCTTCCCTTCTAAATATGACTAATAATTGTATTTGACTGCTATGCTATAATGAACTGTTTATAAACAATAAACGTATAACTTTTGTATTTGTTATTATTTTAATATTATTATTTTTAAATAAAAAAATTAAATTTTAAAAATCCTACAATAGCTGAGAGCCCATACAGGATAGTGGTTTGAGTTTTGGACTATGACTCTGGAGACCAGGGCTTGAATCCCTGCTCAGCCAGGGAAACTCATTGAGTGACCTTGGTAAGTCATAGCCTCTCAGCCTCAGGGGAAGACAAAGGCCAACCCCTTCTGTTGTCAGGAAAACCCTGTGATACGGTTAATTTAGGGTCACCATAAGTCAGAAATGAATTGAAGACACACACCTACTACAACAAAAAATACTACTACAACAATAGCTGTCTTAATAATTCTTTTGTGCTTGACAGTTTCATACATTTCTGTCTGATAATTTGAGAGGGGCTCAACTATTCAGGAGGGTTGGTGGCCTTATTTTGCTTGATCATTTCAGGGGAAATTCAGCTCTACTCAAATCTAGCCTTGAGATACGTTTCAGCCTCCATTAAGCCCACTCCCTTGTTTTGGGGTCTATATCAGTATCCCTTGTATAGTGAGATATAAAACACTGAGATGTCATTGACTCTGGCTGTACAAACGCCAATAGATGGGGGAGACAAAAATAATATAGTTGACCTTTGCTTGTAGATAAGTAACTCAATTTGCAATTGTTAGCGTAGGAGTATGAGCTCTGAAACATTTTGTTTACCCACCAGTGAATATAGTAATAATGGGATATGTGAAATTACTTGGCTAACCCATAAGTATTAGAAAAGTGTGTTAGATATGGTTTCTTATCATACAAAGTGCAAACATCTTAACATTCATCTTTTGAAGATTTTTGCTGCATAATGTTTTAAAACCCAGCACTCTTCACAAACTTCTTCATTAGGTGCAAGCAAGCAAATGAGTAAATACTTTATTATGCTACTGCTGGCTATTTTATTTTACTTTTAAAAACTAAATTGTT
>NW_024828156.1:0-1489 GCF_019175285.1 Sceloporus undulatus
CCCCCTTTTGGGCAAAGAGGAAATGAGGAGGGGTTGTTAGGAAGCAATAAGAATACCATAGAGATGCATTGCTAGAGGGTCTCAGCATGCGAAGTTGCTCTCTCCCAACACTTCTGAAGTGGTGAAATGTGTCCAAAAAGAAGCAATTAAAGATCCACATTGGCTGAAATGTAATTGGGAATGAGTCTGCTTCCAAGGGCCTCCTGCGCTTGGCTGAGTGACTCTTGAGCCCATCATCCACAGAGACACCTTCTTCCCCCCCTTTTGCTCTCAGAGGAACTCCTGCAAAGTCCATTACTGTATCTGCCCAAGGCTCTCACAAGGAGTACTAAGGACATAAGAGCCTAGACCCTCATGCAAAGGCCTGGATAACTCCTGCTCCTTCTCACTTTAGAAAGAGCTTCATGAAAACAGATACAGATCAGGTTCAGCTAATGTTTCTTCCCTAAAAATCCGCACCACGTTGCCCCCCAGAGCCCCCACTCCTTGGGACGTCCTTCCAGGCCAGAGTGAGACCTTGTCCTGGCCCCAGCCCTCCCTCCGCCTGCCTCCACCTCTGCTCCCTCTCCAGCCCCAGAAGCCCCTTTCGCCCATGGACCTCTCCACGGTCCCCCAGCCCCACCCTCCCTGCCCTCACAGCCTCACTTCCAGGGGGACTCTGGGGCCAAGGAGAGACTTTGAGGATATACTCCCGTCCTATTGGTCTAAGATTTGCATGGTTCCGCCCTCAAGCCCGCCCCTATCGCTCTGATCCCAGGGTCGCTGCTTCTCTCCGGAGCGTCAGCCTTGAGGTAAGAAACAGCGCCACCGCCTGGCCATGCCGCTGGAATTACAAGACCGGCTGAAGAAATGACATTTTCTCCTCTCTCCCCATTGTTCCAAATTTACATGGCCCCGCCCTTGGCCACTCCCACCCCGGTCTGTCCTCGCCCCGCCTTCCATTGGGTCTCTGTCTCTATGGCCAAATCTTCTCCAATGATTCCCTATGGGCAAACATTCTCCTATTGTTTCCTATGGGCAAATATTCTCCAATGATTCTCTATGGCCAAATCTTCTCCTATTATTCCCTATGGACAAATCTTCTCCTCTTCAGCCTCAGCCCAGGAGAGAGGCGAATAAGGCGGCGGCTCCTTTAAGAGGCAAGCGGTGCTCTTCCTAACAATGGCGTCCTCTGGGCCCTGAACATGGTTGCCATGGCTACCACTGAGGCCTAGTGCGCCTGGGGCCTACTGCCAGCCTTAACTCTCTGAGAAAATGGCAATTTTGTGGCCAAGTGACAAAGTGAGCCTCCTTCCTTTAACTAAGATGGCTTCTAGGGCTCTCTTCCCTGCTAAAGCCATGGAAGCCCATTCTGGGAGGCCTTGCCCAGGTCACACTCTCTCAGCCTCAGGGAAGGCAAGGGAAGGCCCCTCTGAAGGAAGCTAAAGCTGGAGGGCTAAGGCTGGCATGAATAAGTCCAAAGTGTGACACACAACAACAACAACAACAA
>NW_024828157.1:0-1488 GCF_019175285.1 Sceloporus undulatus
AAAGGAGACATCCCAATGCTGGCATGACTAGATACGTTAAATGCCACCTCAGCATGGGGCAGCAAGTCCATCCAGTTGTCTTGTAGGTAATTGACATAACACCTTAAATAAACCTCCAGGCTCCGATTAACCCTTTCCGACTGACCGTCCGTCTGGGGGTGAAAAGCGGAGCTAAACGCCAATTGCACCCCCAACTTGTCTTGCAAACACCTCCAAAATTTTGAAGTGAAGGACGATCCTCGGTCAGATAGAATCTTGTCTGGCAAACAATGGAACCTATATATATTTTCAATGAAAAGGTCAGCCAATTTAGATGCAGTGGGGACCCCTTTGCAGCCCACATAGTGCACTTGTTTGGAAAACAAGTCCGTAACCACCCAAATGGTGTCTTTGCCTTTGCTTTCTGGCAAGTCAGTGATGAAGTCCATTGCAATGTGTTGCCAAGGCCTGGATGGGGTCTCCACAGGCTGCAATAGGCCACTCGGCTTGCCTGTGTGAGGTTTGGCTCTGGCACAAATTGAACACCCCTGTACATAAGCCTCTACCCCTTTGCGAGCCTTGGGCCATCAGTATTTTGAACTCAGGGTCAACCATGTTTTAATGAAGCCCCAATGACCTGCAGCTTTGACATCATGACAAAGTTCAAGCACTTTAGCCCTGCAGGCCCCAGGCACATATATTTTCCCATCTTTGGTCCATATCCCCTGTTCTGAGCATTGAAGTTCAGTCTTTAGGCCTGCCAACTCCTCATCGGTTTCATATGCCTCCAAAATCTCTCTCACCATGGGGTCTAGGGATTCCAAGCGAGTCTCCCGCTCTTTTTTGGCCTGGGAGCGAGTGGTTACCCCTAACCCCAATTGTTTGGAAGAGAACAGGGTCTGTAACTCCCTCCGTTCCTGTTGTCCCGGACCATGCATCCTGGACAACCCATCAGCCAGTATATTGTCTTTTCCAGGAAAGAATTTGATGGTGAAATTGAACTTGTAAAACTCCTTTGCCCACCGTCTCTGTTTTGGAGTTAACTGCTTGGGGGTTTGCAGGGCCTCTAAGTTTCGGTGATCAGTCCACACTTCGAACGGGTGTGGAGCCCCCTCCAAGAATTGCCTCCACACCTCCAACGCCCTTTTAATGGCATAGGCCTCTTTCTCCCAGCATGGCCAACCCTTTTGGGTTGAATCAAAACGCTTAGACAGGTAGGCGCAAGGCCTCAGTTTGCCCTCACTGTCCCTCTGCATCAGCACTGCCCCCACGGCATCATCTGAAGCGTCCACCTGCACCACAAAAGGCTGCTCAGGGTCTGGGTGCTTTAACACAGGCTCAGTGCTGAACAATTTCTTTAATTGTACAAAAGCCTCAGTGCATTCCCTAGTCCATTCCACCTTGTAAGAGGGTTTCATTCGGGCTGCCTGGTCCTCAGCACTGGCTGGCTCCCCTGAGGTTCCTCCCACCTTAGTTTTCAACAAGTTTGTGATGGGCAATGCAATTTGA
>NW_024828158.1:0-1488 GCF_019175285.1 Sceloporus undulatus
GTTACTCCTTTGAACTACAACTCCCAGAATGCTCCAGCCACCATGGCCAGTCTTGAACAAGAAAATTAGTCCATCACACATATAGCCATGCTGCCTGAGGATTCTGGAAGTTGTAGTCCCCTGAAGTACTCACACATATTAATTCTACCTAGACATAAAGAGCTATACTTTATTGTAATTAAAATGGAGAACAAGGATCTAATTCTGATAAACAGCAAACAAAGTGGTAAATATGATTCTAAACTGCTATCATTGCAGGTGTGGCTTCTTTCCAACATTCCTGTCCATCCCTTGACTTATTTTTTAATAAATCTTTCTCAGGGTGAAGATTGGGTTAGCCTATTTCTGTGTGTTTGCTATGTGTGTAATTATAAAATCTTTCTACTGTAAAGTTGAAACATATTAGAATAATAATGCCTTTGAAACAAAGTGAGTCATTCCTTTTTTAGCAAGTATCTGCTACTTGATCCACAAAAATTAGCTAAGAAAAGGATGGCAGTCTGCAAATCATGTTTATGACATTTTGACTTGTGACATCTCACAGTGGAAGCTTTGTCATGGAAACTTTTTCAGTTTGATTTTATGTGGATAGAATGCTGAGCTTTACAGCAGTAAATTTCTAGTTCCAAAAATGTGTGTTGCAATGCAGTGCAACTATCAGTCACATACAAATCAGGGTAAAGTTACATCATAACAACTACTATCCTATGTATACCTCATTTCTGACTGGCGTGACTGTGCAAAATTTCCTAAACTTAAATGTCTGCGCTTTATTTGTAGGCATAACTTTAAAAAAAAGCAGTCCGTTACAGGTATTTTTTCATTTCTCAAAGGTAATTAAATCAGTTGCTTTCTAGTCACTGGATGCAATTAAATCCCATAAATCCACAAGCACCACAAGTCACAGCTCAAGCCACCATTTCAACTATGTGATATTCCTCCCCACCATTCCATGAAGTCACATTCCTCAACTATAAAAGAAAACTTTTACAAATTACAAAAGGAGTGAAATTGTTTCTCATTAAGTGACAATTATAAAATAATAAATTTATACCTTTGCTATTTAATTAAAAAATTACAAATAACTCACTTTCTGCAAATACTTTCTTCCTAGCTCATGTCACACAGAATTCCCTTTATTTTATGTATTTATCACTCTTTTTGACAGCCGAATACCAGAATTCTCAGGGTAGTGTAGAAAATGTAATACAGCCAGCCCTTCTTATACACGTATTTTTATACACAAATTCAAGCATCCACGGTTTGAAAATGTTCAAAAAAAGTATAAATTTCAAATATCAAACCTTGATTTTCCATTTTTTATAAGGGACACCATTTTGTTATGTCATTATATTTAATGGGACTTGAGCATCCACGGATTTTGTTATCCACAGGGGATCTTGGAACCAAAACCCCAGCATATAACAAGGGTCCATGGTTTATACACACAGACACACTCACATGTATGTGTGTTAATAACAATTGAAC
>NW_024828159.1:0-1488 GCF_019175285.1 Sceloporus undulatus
TTTTTAGCCTGGGATCACATCTCCAAGATCACAGAGTCATAGAATTGTAGAGTTGGAAGAGATCACAAGGGTCATCTAATCCAAGGCCCTGAAGTGCAAGAAGATGCAGTCAAAGCGTTTCTCATAGACTGGTATCCAGACTCTGTTTAAAAACCTCCAAAAAATGAGACTCCACCACTTTCAGAGGCAGCACATTTCACTGTTGAACAGCTCTTACTGTCAGGGTCTTTCTAGTTGTTACCCAAAATGTCCTGGAAGGGCACCCATAATTGTATTCAAAGGAGGAATACATTTAGCGCAATAAGAAGCTGTGAGAGGGCTCTGGGTAATGTTTAAACCAGGGTTTAGTATATTGGTTCCAAACCGAGAACTCTAGACAGCAGATTCCAAATCAGTTCAGTTTGTTAATTTAGAGGAATTCAACATTGATGCAAGACATGCACACACAACAACAACTAAGATACAAAAGGTGGTAGTGGAGATTGACTTGTGGGTGGCAGAGGGGAATACTATAACAGTTCCAGAAGTCAAGTTCTGATTGGGAGAAGGCTGTGAACATTGCCTAGAAAAGTGAGGTCAGACAACAATACTTAGGAGTCAAGCGAAACTCTGGAAGAGTCCCTGCCTGATTCTAAACTAGATTGAATCAAAAATGTCCAAACAGACATATTTATAGGGTAAAATGTATCCTGTAGCAGTTTCTCAGTATTTAAGTGGATAATCCAGAAGGAAGAATGGCCAGAGATTTTGTTTATGGCTGCAATTTTGCCTGCATGCCCAGGGCTTCCAAACTGAGCCTTCTTGATCTTATTTGGGCAGGCTACTTATTCACAATGGGAGCCCTTTGTGGCTACATGATCAAAACATTCCTTATAATATTAAACTAATATAAAAGGAGAACTAAGGGTGACGGAGGGCTAGTCCATGGTGTAACATAAGGTTTTGTTGTCTTTGTTTTCTTCTCGTCTGAATCCATTGCTCCAGATAGTATTAGCAACAAAAAGGACTTGACATCTATGTGGAAGAAGAGGCTCACCACCTGATCCTGATGCACTTCCCATCTTTGAACCCTTTCTCTTTGTTGGCTTACTTCACTATTAGTCTTGCACTAAAAAACCAGCTTTAAACAGGACGAGTCATAAGTTCAGGTGGAGAGGAGAAAATTGGAGTATGCTCCCAAATATATCACTCTGAGTAGAATGAGGAAAGTTATAGAGAAGGCTGAAAGGAATTCAGGTTATAGAAACTAATAGTCAATCTAAGCATTTTTTTCCAAGTAGTGTTTATGAAGTCACATTTTCCAGAAGCCAATGGTAAACCCCCTCTGAACAAATTTTGCCAAGAAAACCACACTATATAGTTGCCAGAAGTTGGGAATGACTTGAAGGCAGACAACAAGAAGAGTATATGTTCCTTTGTGATGTATTTGGGCACTAGTGACTGATATACTTCTTGTGAAAATAATTCAGTGCTTGCATGAATATCAGT
>NW_024828160.1:0-694 GCF_019175285.1 Sceloporus undulatus
AAGGTATTGATACGTGTTAAACCTCTAATGTTCAAGTAGACTTTCCACATGATATCTGGGATCGTAAATTAATAATTAGTATTACAAAATAAATCAAAGCATGACCAGTCCTCTTTAGTTTTCTCCACTGGTTTATCCCTCATGATTGCGGTTAAAATGTCCAATCCCTTTGCTTCTCTTAGTTTAATTATCCACTCCTCTATTTTAGGAATTTGGATGTTTTTGCAATACTGTGAGTGACCATCTACAAAATTAGGCTGGAAAATCTTTTAGCTACTTCCTTTTCCAGTTTATATGTCATATTGAGCAAAAAGATCAAAGGGTTTAAAGGTATTTCTTCCTGTAAATGCCATCAAAGAAAACCCGTTATCCTGAAACATGGAAACAAGCTAATATAACTTTGCTGTTAAAAGAAGATAGAGATGCAACTGAGCTAAAGAGCTATAGGCTAATTTCCTTATTCAATATGGATTATAAATTATTTTCTATGATTTTGGCCCATAGACTCAAAAAAGTTCTTAAACACTGGATTCAAAAGGACAAGTCAGTGGTAATATACAAAACGTCTGAAATATATTTGAATATTTTCAAAGGCACAACGAAAAAACACATCTTTTTAGAAAAGGCCTTCAATAAAATAGGATCGGATATGTTATTTGTGACACTTGAAAAATGTAAATAGGAGCTTCTTATT
>NW_024828160.1:794-1488 GCF_019175285.1 Sceloporus undulatus
AAGGTATTGATACGTGTTAAACCTCTAATGTTCAAGTAGACTTTCCACATGATATCTGGGATCGTAAATTAATAATTAGTATTACAAAATAAATCAAAGCATGACCAGTCCTCTTTAGTTTTCTCCACTGGTTTATCCCTCATGATTGCGGTTAAAATGTCCAATCCCTTTGCTTCTCTTAGTTTAATTATCCACTCCTCTATTTTAGGAATTTGGATGTTTTTGCAATACTGTGAGTGACCATCTACAAAATTAGGCTGGAAAATCTTTTAGCTACTTCCTTTTCCAGTTTATATGTCATATTGAGCAAAAAGATCAAAGGGTTTAAAGGTATTTCTTCCTGTAAATGCCATCAAAGAAAACCCGTTATCCTGAAACATGGAAACAAGCTAATATAACTTTGCTGTTAAAAGAAGATAGAGATGCAACTGAGCTAAAGAGCTATAGGCTAATTTCCTTATTCAATATGGATTATAAATTATTTTCTATGATTTTGGCCCATAGACTCAAAAAAGTTCTTAAACACTGGATTCAAAAGGACAAGTCAGTGGTAATATACAAAACGTCTGAAATATATTTGAATATTTTCAAAGGCACAACGAAAAAACACATCTTTTTAGAAAAGGCCTTCAATAAAATAGGATCGGATATGTTATTTGTGACACTTGAAAAATGTAAATAGGAGCTTCTTATT
>NW_024828161.1:0-1488 GCF_019175285.1 Sceloporus undulatus
CATTCCGCTGTGCAGTAAACTAGCATTCTGGGCCCCATCGGGTTCCCGTCACGTTCCGTGCTCACCCCCGTTAGAACGCACCGGGGAACGTTTTAACCCCGGTGCGATAATCTTCTTTGAGTCAGTTTAAGTTTATTGTGCACATCAACAAAGAAAACATGTTGTCCATGACAGAGATTCCCACCTGGATTCCCTAGATATTTGATTTAAAACTCTCAGAAGCCTCAGGCAGCATGGCCAACGGTGTGGGATTTGGGGTGCTGTAGTCCAGCACCATCAGGGAATCCACAGCTTGGGAAGCAGTATTCAAGGACAAACAGTTTATTTTAAACTTTAGTTTTTTTTTACCTAAACCTGTCATCTTTATAATCTGTAGATTAATCATTCTAAAGCTTTAGTGGATTCTTTGGTAGGGGCAGTTTTATTCAGTGAGACAAGTAGTAAAGGGCTGACATTCATTTTTGAAGGCTTTTTAGATTCTTTCATGTTACTCTTTCATAACTGGGATTTTCAGCGGTGGTTACATGGTGGCTTTGCTTCCTAGTTTACGAGGGAAGCATAGTTTGTGTTAATTGCAAAGGGATAAGGAGAGAAAATGTGGGTATGTAATCATTATGCTTTCTGACTATCCCAATTTGGCTGGGACAGTCCCAATTAAACTTCTGCTGTCCACTTTCTGAACTGTTTTTAAAATATTCTCTCTTCCCCCACTTTTCCCCTTTTTCTCAGATCACTTCAATTGCTGCAAACTGAGTTCAAAAGTAATTTGCACTCATTTAACTCAGCAGGCGCAGAACCTTGCCCTTCCCAGCAGGCTCATGCAAATACAAACTGCTACAGCTTCTCCTAGCTTGTGTGTTTTTGCTCATTAATAACTTTTGCCATCCTGGCCACACTCTAATGTTGCTTGGCTACAAGATGTCCTGGTTTTCATCTGTAAAATGCTGAAGTGTATGTGATCGTAAGGCTGGCTACTGATTTGCAAACCAGCAAATATTTATCAATAGATGCAGGATTGTCTAAATGGCATTTAAGGCTAAACATGTCCGTTTACAATTGCCAGGGTTCTTCTTCTGATACAACCATCTTCTTTCACAGTCAAGTAATTTATAGGCCTACTGGCCACACGGTTATTATCTGTATTGAATTGCTTTCATAGTCACGATAAGATTGTGAACTTTTTCTACCAGAGGTAACTACCTAGTTGGTGTGAATGTAGCCACTTATACTGAGATAAAAAGGAGAAGTGGTTTAGGCATTGGTGATCTTAGTTAGCTTAGTTGAATTTCAGCTTATTCCAGTCATTGGTTTACCTTGAACGTGTGAGCAAATTGAGAGTTGAAGCAGGGAAACAGTAGGTACGTTCATACACTGCTGGTGGAACTGCAAAAGTATTAAGAAATTTTGGAGGCAAATCAGAGACAAAATTGAGGAAATACTGTACTGCAAATTAAAATAGAGTTAAAACCAGAAAGCTTTCTTTTGGGA
>NW_024828162.1:0-1488 GCF_019175285.1 Sceloporus undulatus
AGCTCCATTCCCAGCCATAAGAACAGAGGCAAACACACACACACACAATCACACTCAGAGAAACAGAGCTATATGTACAAAGCAGAGCCTTCCCAGCCTTTCTCTCCTGAGTCCAGCTCCACTGGTTGGGCTCCATTCTGGAAGAAAGGAAAGAAGGACGGAAGGAAGGAAGAAGGATGTACTCCTTCCCTTCTTCCAAAGGCCGAGAGAGGAATAAGCAGCAGCAGCAAGGGCCTTGCAATCCCTGCGCATACTCAGGAGGGGCCTTTGGTTGCTAATGTGCATGCAGAGTTTCAGCCTCTGAAGCCATTGCTGCCCTCACAGCCTGCTCTGAGGGAGGGGAGGAGAGCCCTTGTTACTTTGAAGGATTGGCTGGAGGGTCGGGGGGGGGGGGGCGGTTGGGGTGTTGTAAGAAGGAATGAAACCCCGATCTCCCCACAAAGAAAGGCAGGGGACCTGCCAGTCCGCCTCTCCCTCTTTCCTACCCTGCCCCCTCCTTCAGGGGGTCCTTGGGGCCCAGGTACTTGGGAGGTTATTATGAGAAAAGAGGGCAGGGGGACCATTGGAGAGAGTCATGGCCATAGAGGGGAGGGGGATCTGAAAGTAAAAAGGGGTTTGAGGAGCCCCCTTCCTCCTGGAAAGTGGGGCAGAGGAGAGACCCTCCCTTCTGATGCATTTGGGGGAGATTTTTGTGCCAAATAAAGAACATCACACAGCATAGGCTTCAATAGCATTAGATCAATCAATCAATCAATTTTATTAATGCTTAAGCCAAAGGTCATTTGCATGATTAAAATGTAAAATCGGTGACAGAAATTCAGAATTATAAAATGCTCCATCAAATAACTAACATCCAAATTTTATACATTCAACATAATAAAATTCCAGACATTTAAATAAAACAACATTAACAAGAACTTCAAAGTTTAGATAAGATCATCTCCATGACAATCAACTGCTATGTCCGCTATTGCCCTTTCCCGAATTTTGATTGTTGTTGAGGCAAACAGTGAAACATTATAAGTTACCTGAGAATCAATATCAGACAGGAGAAAAAGAAATCTTTTCAGAAGTGGTATTAGACAGTAAATTGGACAGAATAGATCCCATAAATTTAGTTCTTGGATCCGTATATAGTGAGCAAAAAAGCAGATAATGAGGCAAGTCCTCGATTTCTGGAGCTCCACAAATACATAAACGGGAATCCGTAGGTGTGTGTGAATATCTACCATCGATCATGGCTGAAGGCATTGTTTGGAAACGAAGAGCTGTAAAAGCCTGCCTAAGCTTTGGGAATGTAAGCTTCCTTAGGTAAATAGCCATCTGATGGTCCAATTTGTATAATCTAAACCATTTGGAAAATGTTGAATTGTCAATAGCCAGTCTATCCAGATACACATCATGGTTAAAAATGTATTCACGAAGCTTCTCTCTTGAATTCCGGGTAGAAGGATTTTCAGTTAGAGCAGGATATGATTCAAGCAACCT
>NW_024828163.1:0-1488 GCF_019175285.1 Sceloporus undulatus
GGGGGAATATGTTCGTGCATCAGGACACCCCCCTCCCTCAGCAAAACAGTGTGGGAATAGGAGACCCTTTGTTTTATCCACCCAAATCCTTCTCCTCCTCCTCAAAAAAGCCTCCCCCTCCAAGCCCCCCACATGCCACCACTTTCTGCAGCCTCCAACCCACACTTTTGCTGCCCCAACATGGCGACTTCAGGGAATTTACTGTCAGGAAGGTCTTTCTAATTTTGAGCTGGAAGCTTTTTTCCTGGAGTTTGCATCCATTGCTCCATTTTGCTGTTCTCTGGAGGAACAGAAAACAAGCTCGCTCCCTCCTCAATATGACATCCCTTCAAAGATTTTCAACAGGGCTTTCATATCCCCTCTTAACTGTCTCTCTTCTCCAGGCTAAACATATCCAGCTCCCTAAGTCTATTCTCATAGGGTTTTATGGTTTCAAGACCCTTCACCATTTTGGTTGCCCTCATCTGAACACACTCCAGCTTCTCAACATCCTTTCCGAATTGTAGTGCCCAGCACTGGACCCAGGATTATGGCAGGTGAGGCCTGAACAAACCAGTGTCCTATATCTGTGCATGACATTTTTTCTCCCAAAGTGCAGTACTTTACATTTCTCCCTCTGAAATTGATTTTGTTCATTTTGGCCCAGCTTCCTAATCTCTTAAGGTTACTATGGATATTGATCCTCTCCTCTGGGGTATTAGCTGCTCCTCCTAATTTGGCCTCATCTGTCAATTTGAGAAGCAGGCTCTCTGTTCCTTCATCTAAGTCCTTGAGAAAGATGTTGAAAAGCTCTGGGCCCAGGACAGAAACCGGTGTCACCTCTGTGGCCCAGAACAGCACATAAATGTAGAATGCCTTAATATGTAATAGTAAGGAGCAATGTGCCAGCATGGTGTTATAGACTCTGGGAGATCTGGGTTCAAGTCCTCACTTTGCCATAGAAACTCATTGGGTAACCTTGGGCAAGTCACACTCTCTCAGCCTCAGAGGAAGACAAGAGCAAACCCTCTCTCAACAAATCTTGTCAAGAAAACCCTGTGATAGGTTCACTTTAGGGTTGCCATACGTTGGCAACATCGAGAAGGCACACAGCAGCAACAACAACAAAACAAACAAATACCTCTTGTCCTTGGAAGAGATTTCCAACTATGCCTTGCTTCCCAGCTGGGAAAAAGAGGAGAATTCCAGAGGTTCCCATTTCCACTAAGATTAGGAGCTCCCTAATTTCCATGGAAGAGGCTTCCTAAGGCATGTGCCAGGAGGGGGGGGGGGGTTTCATCGTGGGCGAATTACTGTTTGTCAGCTGAACTTGGGGCTCAGGGTCCCTAAGAAGAGGAGGTGTCCAGGCCCTCCAGAAACCCCTCTGAGCCTCCAGGAGAGCAAGACTCAGGGAAGGGACAGTCTGCAAGGGGCTGAGAGCTGCTTGGACCAAACCTTGAGAGCACTTTCCCAAAAGCTGGCCAGGATTGGTTTCAGGGTCTGGCAGGA
>NW_024828164.1:0-1488 GCF_019175285.1 Sceloporus undulatus
GTGAAATGAGCGCATCATCTGCTGAAACCTCCTGACCTCCCCAGTGGCCCTCAGAGGAGAATGCCTTCCTTTTGCTTCTGGCTAGAGAAACACAGCTGGAGGCTTCTCCAATGCCTCGCACCCAACACTCTCATCAGGCATGGAATGACCATGGAGCATGGCTTCCACAATTCCCATGTTTCATTTTGTATTCCTTCTAATTTCAGTTCTATTTTAAACCTCTCCCTCATTTGACGATAAAGATACCAATGACAATTTAGGCCAGATTCTTTAAGTTCTTCTTGTGTTTTGATCTCTAGTTTTCCTTGCAATTCTTTCAGGACATCTTTGTATCTTAACCATTTAGTTTTCTGGATACTTTTCGTCCCGAAAAGAGCCTCATGCGGCAAACACCATAAAGGTATATTTGGACATATTCTACACTTGTTTTCCCCAAGATCTTCAATAGAGCTTTTTTATGAAATGATTTGTGCTTTCTTTATGAACTTTCTCTTTACCTTAAATTAGGTATCTATGTCACCCAAATCTTAAATGTTCACCCTCCAGACATAACATTTGTTCATTCTCTGACAAAACCCATTCTCTAATCCAAACTAAACAACAAGCAGCATAGTAAATGTTTAAGTTTGGTAAACCCAGCCCTCCTCTACTTTTGTCTTCAGAAAGTATTTTCGTTTTTATCCTGGCTCTTTTTTAATTCCAAATAAATTTTGAGATTTCCTTTTGCCGTAGATTCAAGGGTTTTTCATTCTGGATGATGGGTTTCGCTTGGAACAGAAACAGTATTTCAGGAAGTAAACTCCTTTGGATCAGTGACATTGTTCCTAAAAGCAATAAGTGTAATTTCCCCCATTTTTCTAGGTCTTTTCGGATTTCCTTCAATAGAACTGAGTTTTTATTTGTTACATTTATTCCTAGACATTTAACTTTCTTTCCCACTTTTAATCCACTAATTTCTTCCTGCATTTGTTCTTCCCTTTCCCCATATTTTGTGTTATTAATGTTATTTTGTCTCTGATTACTTTTAGTCCTGAAACATATTCCAATCCCACTATTACATCCATCAATTGTGCTCTTTTCTGGGTTCTCCAGGGAATACAAAAGTCGTCTACAAAGACTCTCATTTTAAACTCAGTTGTTTTTAATTTTTATTCCATTGATCTTATTTTCTAATCTTATCCTATTATTCAGTGCTTCAAGGATCAGAATGAACAAAAGGGGTGATAGTGGGAAAACTTGCCGTTTACCTTTAGAAATCTTAAAATCCTCCATTTTTATAGTTAACTATTAGTTTGGCTCTTTGATCTTTATCCATTGCCTTTATCCATCTTAAATAAGAAGCTCCTATTTCAATTTTTTCAACTGTTGCAAATAACATATCCCATCCTATGTTATCAAAGGCCTTTTCTAAATCGACAAAGATAAGTGCAAGTTATTTTTTATAAACCCAGTGGAACAAACCCCTCACAAAGCTCTAGTAAACAACAC
>NW_024828165.1:0-1488 GCF_019175285.1 Sceloporus undulatus
GATGATGATGATGATGATGATGATGATGATGATGATGATGATGATGATGATGATATTTAAAGTATTTAGTCCTTATTTTGGGCACTGAATATTAGCATATTGATAAACTGTCCATTAACATTTACAGTACTTTTCTTAATCTCCTAATATCAAAATAGTATCATATTAAATTAACCAGAGCAATTTTCTGATTAACAAAATGCATCATTGCAATGACCTTAAGGAACTTGCAGGTCCCGAGGACCCCTGTTTTGCCCCAAGCCTTCAGTACTTTTACTGAAGCCCCCCCCCCCCCCGCCACTTTGTTTTTCCTTACCACCCCCACCACTCCCTTTTCCTTCACTGCCCCCACATCTTTCCATTGTCCCTGGGGGAGCAGTACCACCCACTTTGGGAATCACAGCCATAACCCAAGAGCTACCCAATAGAATACTTTCCCTCTTTTCATTTTACCAGAATCTAACTAGATTCAGAGACTCATAAATACTACTTTTTGTACAATAATAATATACCATGTATGGAATGAAATACAGATCATGCCAATAAAGCCTGCCTGTCTGCTTCTTTTTCCACCTGCCACTATGTAGGAGTTGATAAGTAAGGTCATGGAAGAATATGAAATCATGGAGGAATTCCTTTACAATTTGACTCAAGATGACTTCAATGACAAGTAAGTACAAGGCATTTTCCCTGCAGTCAGAGCAAGACCTTTGGCTTTAGTTACCATATTTTCTGCCTCAGGGCTTTATTTACACATCAGAGGGCTTCAGCAAATCTCTTCAGGCAGCCAGAAAAGATGCCCACTGAACTACCTGATTCAAATGCAGAAGCTGTGGTGGTGAGGCACTCCTGTAATTTCTGACCTTTTTAGAAAACTGGAAGCTTTTATTTTGTCTTGTATTTCAGGAAGAAACAATGAACTTAATGGCTGCACAGTATGCAGATGTACAGGGCTTACATAGCTCAAGGGTGTCAGCTGGCTGTCAGGCAGTGCCAGAGTTTCACAGATAAATTGTAATGCAGTAAGTCAAGCATCCAATCTATAAAGCATAGCACATGCTTATAAGAAAACAGAGGCTGCATCCGTACTGCAGAAATAATCCAGTTTGAGACCGCTTTAATTGCCCTGGCTCAGTGCTAGGGAATCATGGGAACTGTAGTTTTGTGAGACATTTGGCTCACAAATATATTTCTCTGTGTCTCCGACTGATGCAGTGACCAGGGATGGCATCTCTCCTCTGGATGCCTGTCTGGAGTCGGTAATGAGCTGGATGAGGGAAAACAGACTCAGTTTGAATCCAGAGAAAACGGAAGTGCTCATGATAGGTTCCCCGGGCCCGGGGATGGTTATTTGTCCACCTGTCCTGAACGGGATCACGCTCCCCGTGAAGGACTCAGTTCGCAGTCTGGGGGTGCTCCTTGACTCGTCGCTCCACCTTACATCTCAGGTGGATGCGACGGTCAGGAGCACCTGTTATCAGCTTCGGT
>NW_024828166.1:0-365 GCF_019175285.1 Sceloporus undulatus
TCCTATGGGGAAGGGAGGTGAGGGATTTCAGTAAGCCGAGGGACTCAGGAGAGGCGAGCTCCATGGCCCAAGCCTCCCTTTTCCCTCTTTCCTAGGTGTGACTTTGAAGAAAAACCTTTCCCACAATGCTGGCATTTGTATGGCTTCTCTCCTGTGTGGACTCTTCGATGTGTCTCTAGGCTTGACTTCTGCGATCTAACCTTCTTTCTTGCCCATCAGCATCTCATTTTCAGCATGTCTTCCCTGCCTTTCACTTTTTCAGTTTCCGTCTGTCTCTTTATCACAGACATATACCCACAGAGTGTGATGCATAAAAGGGACACTTTGAGGCCCATTTGTTGAGAAAGGCAGGATAATCAATATAC